>NC_134550.1:48291023-48600813 GCF_025594145.1 Primulina tabacum | reverse complement strand
TCGACGGCATAATAATACAATCTCGATAACTCCGTCAATTTCAACATCACATATATAATACCAGAACTCATAATTAATATCGGGTAGAAATCATAATCTCAACGATGATATAAATTTGATATCGATTCTCAATCAAATCGACTCCAAAATTCATAACAATTACATAAACAGTCTGTTCTTCATTCTGACTTCAAATACGATGTCTACTGTCTCAGAATCACCATATATGATTCATATTCAATTCTGACAACATCATAATTTCATATCATGTCTAAACGTACAAAACTTACGTCCAGTTGTAGCTGTCGTCGCTAGGAACTCGGTACTGTACTCGGATTCAAAAACAGACAGACGGATTTCTCGCAACTCAAAATCTAATATCAAATTCTTGAAATTCTCTGAAGTTTCGATTTTTCTTTCTTCTTTTCTGAGAATTAACGTTTGTTATATATATATAAAATATATTGCATGCCAAAGAAACGCGGAGACTCCTCAATCTGCATGTCTCGCGCATATGCGCGACTCCAAATGGCGCATATGCGCGAGACCTACTGGTCTCAATGCTCGGCTTCGCAACTACTGGGCATATGCGCGCCTCAATCCGGCGCATATGCGCCAAAGCTTCTGTTTCAAAACGTTGGCTACTGGACTGCTCGCATATGCGTGCCTTCCGCCGCGCATGTGTGCCGAACTCTGGAGTTCTCCCTTGGCTTCTCGCATGGCTTCCGCGCATATGCGCGAGACCTTCTAGTCACGCACAACCAGCACTTTACAATTCAAAATCCAATTCCAACGTGTCCCATCTATATCACATCAATTAATCAATAAATCATTTCAGATTAATCTCAGATTTCAGTAATTAAAATCTCGGGCCTTACATTTCTCCCCCCCTTAGATACAATTTCGTCCTCGAAATCACAGGCAATCAACTCAGATAACGAAGAAAATATAATAGGGGTTAATTAGAAAACTCATTCTATAAAATCATTCTGAAATCTTAGTCTCATATCAGATTCTGTCTCTCAGGTAGATTCTTTCAATATTTTCCTGATTTTACTGTATTTCCAACAGCAGAATAGTCTTCATTCTGAATTTTTATTCTTTCACGCATCCCTGATTTCAATCTGAAGAAGAATTTAAGAAGTATAATATCATCATACTACTTAAGATCATTCTGATAAAATCAATCGCAAATACTGGCTATACATCACCCGTATATACCATTTAATAGCTCCTAACAACTCAATCTCGGCCTCAAATACCAACAGTCATCACCTGACGTTGGCATATTTCATATCAACTTCCGAGCTACCTTCCTTTGCTTCTGAATCAGTTTCATTTCTTTATCAGATCTCTGATCCTATCAATCCAATCTCAGGCATCACCGCAATATCATCCCCATGCGAAGGAAATCTGTAGTTCTCACTGTACAATACCTCGAACTAAAGCTATTTGATATTCATCTAATAGCTATTATTGTACAATAATCATAAAGTGACAAGATCTCATGTCACTAGTGCTAAAATCCAGCACTACAGTTCCTGGATATCCTCCAGTATCTAGATAGTTTGCTCGACTATCTGTCAATCAATAACCCATAGATAAAAAATATGCTATACATTCTGCCAAAAGTATAAAATCAACCAAAATTACGGTATGATTAATTAACTCTGGCATTCAATACAATCTGACCCCTTTTCTGACATACCTCTCAGTCGTCTTGTCATATCTGTACGTCAACCTGTACAATATACATATGCAGATTTGAACAATCGTTCAATCATAACCACATCCTGGTACATTCTTGGCACGATTTCGGTAAGTCTATCACCAGATCCATAGAATTATACTCCTATTTCTATTCAGGAATCGATAATCTATATATTCAATCTCCTGGTTTCTATTTACTGTCCTCATCTGTCAGCGATTTAGACATTTCAATACAAATTCTGACATAACTGATTTCGTTTATTTACATCAAAACTGTCCGTTCGAATTATCACACATTTCCTGTTGCTAGAATAATACTAAATCTACTACTGTGTGCCTCTGACAATACCTGTTATTTCAAATTCGAAATATCTGGCACAAAAAAATCAGCTAATTATATAAAATAAAGCATTACCTACCTGGTATTCTGATTGACACACTGTTTGACTATCGAAATCAAGTTCTGAACAATCTGATCAAACTTCGGAACTGCTGTAATTTTCAACATCAGCTCTGAGCCGGCTTGAATGTTCTGAAGTTCTGCCATTATCAATGTCGTTTTCAGCCACTGATCACTGTCTCAATTATGCTACAATCAATTTGTATACTATCTTCAGATATCACAGACTCTGAATACAATCTGTTTCAATCTTGATTCATAGCCGAACAATTCTGTATACAACAATCTCATTTCCCAGAATATTAAATACAAATTTCAACTGTTCAATTCAATCAATCATACGCTGCGAATATATCAAAATATCATAGATAAAATGAGCATAAGGTCATCAGAACACTTCGGAACACAGGATTTATCAACCCATACACAGAACTGAAGTATTTCCCAGAGAAACACATAATCAGATGTAACTCTAACTCTCAGGCAGTAAATCTTCTAACTGACATTTCAATTCTTTCAATTCAATCAATATCATTCTGTACAGAAGTATAAATGAAATCCATACCTGATATCAAATCAAGGCTGAAGTCGCTCTCCCTGATATAAGACAAACCTGGAATTTCATCTGGAACGACTATAGCAACTCTCCTGCTACTGAAAAATCATTCCCAGACAGGCTCAACTTCAGTAATCAACTGAATACATAAGGAATTACTCCATTCTTTTCGATAATCATCGAATCATACATAATACGGATATCAAGGAATTCAAAATCGAGAATCCTTACCGTATATCATTCGTTCATCGGCCATTTCATGTCCGAATCTTACCATCTCCTGGCAAGAATATATAATAATTCTGTACTTGTTAGCATATTAATATCAATAATGTAGTCAGAATCAGATAACACAAGTACAATACAATCTAAGTCAATCTCATTCTTTTTACTGCAGTACACAATATATCACAGAATTCACTGATATCAATTCCTCTCCCCAAAAGGTACATAGATCAATACTACAGTAATACAGACCCAGCAGGTACAACATATATCAATACAACTCAGTCAAAGATAATCGTAGGGAATGCATTAGTATATATCAATACATATGCAACATAATCATAAAAGATTATTACCTGCTACTATATCATCACGTGTGTCCTGGGTCTGTTCCTCGATCATTACCACCAGATGATTTGCTCCCTGAAATCTTCGGGAACCTCTCTGTAGACAGACTTTACCAAAGTGTCCTGGTTGTCGACAAACATGACAACTACCAAGTACACCTCGACATTGTTCTGTGGGATGCCTTCCTCCACAGGTTCTACAATAAACTCCGGTGTAACTTGGGCTAGAACCACTGGAGCTAGATGAACCGCTCCCTAACTTCTTGAACTGTTTCTTTTTAACTTTCAACTGCTCTCTTTCTTTCCACCACTGCTGTGCTAATCTCGATTCTGGAAGGCAGTTGTTGTGGTATCGGTGTTGGAAGAACATATGTGGCGACCCGGGCTCTAACTCAATTCTTTTCGGGATTAGTCGGATCATTGTTCAAAATACGGGTCTAAATTTTGCTTTTAACATTAAATCAAATGTTTACAACTCAAGCACAAGATAATTCGATATTCATTTCATTACAACAAACATAGTATACATGCCTCGTTTTATTCATGTTCTACAAACCAGAAATTAAATACAGTACATATCAAAAGTCCAACTACTAGTTCATCTGCTACCCGTGATCACCACGCTATGTCCATCTCTCATCTCTGTCACGACCCTGATCCTGCCCCACCTGTTGTTATGCACACATACAGACATAACAACAGCCGGAAACTCCGGTGAGAACAAATCCCAGTATAACACATGTATACATGCTGATACATAATCATAAATCATGAATCAAAGCAATAATAATGGGCTCCATAGTCTATGAAACCAATCTATATAAACATGCAATTCAAATCAAATCATGTCTTGACTCGACTCGACTCTACTCTAGGGATCCCGGTGTGAATAAGAGGTCACTGTCTGTCACCTACCCTCCCAATCGAGGTAACTGCACGTCTTATTCCTAGACTTCGGTCATGTCTGTATCGAATGTCTACAATCGGAGTGAATCTGATCCGAAGCGTCGATACCACCGAACATCTAGTTTGGCAAGTCTGCCAATGACTCTCCTATCTCAAAGGCTTGAATATAAATTCATAAACAAGACAACATCCTATCAAGAGATTTGAATATAAATCTATAAACAAATCAAATTAATATCAAAAGATAAACAACAATTCTAGTATGTGATTTGGTTGGGAAACTCAAATTGAATCTCATTTGAGTTGTGTCTTCCCCAAACAAAACATGAATTATACCTTCTTGTCGTTTGAATCAATCGAGATCTCGAAGTCGATTAAAGTCTGTCACTTCAATCTGAAATGTCAATGTATAGATGTACTCTATCAAGATTCAATTCAAAGCAAGTCTGATACAACTCATTATTCAATCACCATATAATCTCGACGGCATAACATGTAGTTCTTGATACAAATCAACTCAGTTATCATTACTCAATAATAATCCACATAATCCTCAACACATCTCCATCATAGTTTCAGAATCTGCACAATCTCATACACATATAAGCTGAAATTTCATACAACTCGCATACGACATCCGATAATCGATCCGTTTACGATTCTACGACATCTATAATCTCAAGAACATATAATCACGAGTATATCAGCATTGCTCCAACATGTATATTTCAAAACATGCTGAAAAGATGTAGAAAGTATACCCTTTTTGAAGCCTTGTCAAGAGGAACACGAATCTCATCTCGTATTTAAGTTTGGATGTGTAAGTCTTCCAAAATCATAACTTTAAAGCAAAAGGAATTGAAGCTTCTCCCCACTCTCTCTCGTTCTCAGCTGATGGAAGTGGTGAAAGTGAAGACTCAGCACATTTCTATTATATACATGCCATGTGTCTTCCTAAGAATTAAGGGTGGCTTTCTCGCACAAGGCACCGCGGGTGCGCTCCGTCTAGACCGCGGGTGCGCTTAAGCTTCGGCACCACTTTTCATTTTCCAACATTCGCCGACCGCGGGTGCGGTGTCTTGTGGAACGCGGGCGCGGTCTTGCTTCGCATAAAATTTCCTACCCTACTGGCCATGCACCGCGGGTGCGGTACTTCTTCACCGCGGGTGCAGTGTCACTTCTGTAAATAATCTCCAACTCTCTGTCCATCAACCGCGGGTGCACTCTTTCTTGGACCGGGGTGTGGTGACCCTACTGAAAATGGCCAACTTTCTGCCTATCCACCGCGGGCGCGGTGCTTCTTTAGGCGGGGAGCGGTCTCTTTCTTCAAGCAACACTTCATATTTTCATTTTATCCACATACAATCTAGGGCATTACATTTCTCCCCTCTTAGATATTAGTTCGTCCTCGAACGTGAAATCAATTAATCAAAGTATGTACGAACAGCAGTAAAATCAAAAGCTGAATAAATACTCACATCATGAGAATAACTCGGGATATTTCTGTCTCATATCTGCTTCTGTCTCCCAAGTGCTTCCTCGGTGCCATGACGACTCCACTGGACTTTCACTAGTGGAATAGTCTTCGTTCTGAGCTGTTTCTCTTTCCGATCAAGAATCTGTATCGGTTGTTCAACATAACTCAACGTCTGATCCAGCTCAGCTTCGTGCCGAATGACATGAGAATAATCTGGCATGTATCTACACAGCATCGATACATGAAAAACGTCATGTATCCCGGATAGAGAAGGAGGAAGAGCCAGTCGATATGCTCGATCGCCAATCTTCTCAAGAATCTCGTATGGACCGATGTATCTAGGAGACAATTTCCCAGCTTTGCCAAATCTGACAACGCCTCTGAAAGGAGAAATCTTCAAAAACTCTGTCTCCTTGTTCAAATACTAGCGGTCTACGTCTGATATTGGCATACTTGGCTTGCCTATCCTGTGCCGTCTTCATTCTTCTGAATTATCTTCACCTTCTCAGTCATCTCGAATCATATCAGGCCCAAGTTCTGGTACCTCAGATATATCATCCCAGTACAACGGAGATCTGCACTTCTTGCCATACAATGCTTCAAACGGTGCCATCTCTATGCTCGTTTGATAGCTGTTGTTGTACGAGAATTCACACAACGGTAGTGAATCTTGCCAACTAGTGCCAAAGTCTAGCACTACAGCTCTCACATATCCTCTAAAGTCTGGATAGTCCGCTCTGACTGTCCATCTGTCTGGGGATGATAAGCAGTGCTCAGGTCAATGTCGTACCTAAAGCCTGCTGCAGACTGTGCCAAAAGTGAGAAGTGAATCGTGGATCACGATCTGATACGATAGACTTCGGCACACCATGTAATCTGACTACCTCTCTGACATATATCTCAGCCATCTGATCGTGTTATGTCATTCTGTATGGAATAAAACACGCTGATTTGGTTAATCTGTCAATAATGACCCAAATCGGTCACAGCCCCGGATGATCGAGGTAACTTCGTCACGAAATCCATGGAAATGTGATCCCATTTCCATTCTGGAATAGACAAACTCTGAAGTAAACCTCCGGGCTTCTTTCTTCGGCCTTCACCTGTTGGCAATTAAGCACTTAGACAAATTCGGCAATATCTGTTCATCTGTTTCCACCAGAACTGTGTTTCAAGTCGTTGTACATCTTTCTGCCACCAGGGTGAATGCTGAACCGACTACAGTGCGCTGCTGACAATATTTGTTGTTTCAACTCTGAAACATCTGGCACTACAATACGGTTATTCACATACAGGACAAAATCATGTACCTGATATTCAGACTGATGTCCTGATCTGACCATCTGAATTGACTCTGTATATTCTGATCTGTTCTTTGAGCTTCTTTGATTTTCATAATCAAATCTGGCTCAACTTGAATCGTGGCAAGTCTTAATGGTCTACTATCTGTGTCAAATGCTAAACCAGACAAACAACAATCTTCAACTAAATTCGAAACACCTATCGTCGATAAGGATAGGGCACAAACCTTTCGACTCAAGGCATCTGCTGCTGCATTTGACTTCCCTGGATAGTACTTGATCTCGCAATCAAAATCTTTCAGTAGATCAAGCCATCTACGCTGCCTCATGTTCAACTCTGACTGAGAAAACAGATACTTCAGGCTTTTATGGTCAGAGTAAATCTCAAATTTCTCACCATAAAGATAGTGACGCCAGATCTTCAAGGCAAATACGATAGCCGCCAATTCAAGATCATGAATGGGGTATCGAATCTCGTGTGGCTTCAGCTGTCTAGAGGCATATGCGATCACATGACCCGCTGCATAAGAACACATCCCAGCCCTCTGTGAGATGCATCACAATATACAACGAAATCGCCAGTACCTGAAGGAATCATCAAGACAGGTGCACTGGTCAGCCTCTTCTTCAACTCTAGGAAGCTAGATCGCAACCCGACCACACAAATGGTGTATTCTTTTGCGTCAACTGGGTAATCGGCTTCGCAATACTGGAGAAATCTTTGATGAATCGTCTATAGTACCCTGCTAGACCCATGAAACTGCGTATCTCAGGCACCGAAGTCGGTCTCGGCCAACTGATCACAGCTTCCACTTTACTCGGATCCACGGAAATACCATCTCCAGATATGATATGACCCAAGAAGACAACCTGTCTCAGCCAAAACTCACACTTTGACAGTTTCGCATAAATCTTTCATTTCTTAGTGTTTGCAACACAATTCTCAAATGATTGGCATGCTCATTCAGATTCTTAGAGTACACCAAAATATCATCAATAAAAACAATCAAAAATTCATCTAAATACCTCTGAAAGACACGGTTCATCATCCCATAAACACCGCTGGAGCATTCGTTAAACCAAAAGGCATGACAATAAATTCGTAATGTCCATACCTGGTTCGGAATGCTGTCTTTGGTATATCAATATCTCGTACTCGCAGCTGGTGATATCCAGATCTCAGATCGATCTTGGAATAGATAGATGATCCCTGCAACTGATCAAATAAGTCGTCGATACGAGGCAAAGGATATTTGTTCTTTATCGTTGCCTTGTTCAGTTGCCTGTAATCTATACACAATCTCATAGAACCGTCTTTCTTTCGCACAAATAGCACTGGTGCGCCCAAGGAGATACACTAGGTCTGATATATCCCTTGGCTAGAAGATCTTCTATTGTGCTTTCAATTCTTTCAATTCTATTGGCGCCATCCTATATGGAGCTCTCGAAATAGGAACGGTACCTGGAATAAGATCAATGCTAAAATCTACCTCTCGGGCTGGAGGTAACCCTGGAATCTCGTCAGGAAATACATCTGCAAACTCCCGTACTACTGGCAAATCTGCCAATGCCGGGCTCGATTTCAGTAAATCTACTGAATAAATAAGGAACCCTTCTGCTCCTTGTTGCAACAATCTACTCATAGTCAGAGCAGATACTAAGGGAATCCGAGATCTGGAACCCTTATAGAATTTCCACTCCTCTGTCATTTCAGGTCTGAATCTGACAATCTTGTGAAAACAGTCTACGGTGGCTCTGTACTTAGTCAACATGTCAATCCCGACAATACAATCAAAATCAGATAAACCAAGTACAACACATTCTAAATCGATCTCATGCCCTTCAAACTGTAGTACAATGTCTAACTGAAGTCACAGATATCAGACCACTTCCCAACGGAGAAGAAATAGACACTACAGTAGACAATGACTCTACAGGCAATGCATGTGTCAATGCAAAACGTTCTGATATGAATGTATGTGATGCACCTGTATCTATCAATACATATGCAGGATAACCGCAAAGAAAACAGTTACCTGCAATCACATCGTCTGGTGCATCTTGGGCTTGCTCTCCGTCAATGCAAACACCTGAGCTTGTTGTCTGGGAGGTTGGCTCACTGTCTGGCCACCTCTGGCTCTAGGGGGACTGTGTAGGCTGGGCTGGAAGGAATGGACAGACGAAGCTTGCCTCTCAGGCTGAGTCACTGATGCTGATGACCCTGCACTCTGAAATCTCTGGCACCTCTCTGGGGACAGACTCTGGCGAAATGTCCCTGTTGCTTACATATGTTACATCTCCCATCACTCCCTGACACTGCTCTGTGGCATGTCGGCCTCCACAAGTAGTACAATATACACCTGTCACATCTGTACTCTGGCCAGGACCTCTCTGTCTTGACCACTGGAGCTCGATGAACTGCTCCCTGCTCTCTTGAACTGCTTACCCTTAGCTTTCAAAGAATCTTTCTTCCCACTACTACTGATTCCACTATCAAATCGAGGAGGTGGTGGAAACTGTGTGGCGAACGGTGGCGGTCTCTGACCCTGAACACTATAGGAAGCTCCTCGCTGCCTAATCAAGCCAGCCTCTGCTCCCTTCGCTCGATTCAGCGCCTCAAAAAAGTGTTGGGTCGCCCCGTGTTCACTAAAGTGAAGATATCCGGATTCAAACCATTTATGAACTGATCGGCAACTGCCTCATCATTCCCTGCTACATGAGGTGCAAATCGAAGCAAGGACGAAATTTGGCAACATACTCCTCTATGTTCCACTGGCCCTGTCTCAAGTTGGCGAATTCTGCCCCTTTGTCTTTTCGTATGACACTGGAAAGAAACGTTGATAAAATTCATCTTTAAAGACTTTCCAAGTAATATCAATACCTCGATTTTCTAAGGCTCGTTTCGCCGTTAGCTACAACTCTTGGCCACTTCTTGCAATTGATGCCCAACCAGCTTCACTCTCGTTCATCTGTATAGGCAAGTGATTAAATAACATCTATATCATCCAACCAGCTTTCGCAATCCGCTGCATTTCAGTGCCTTTCAAAGTCGGGGGTCGGAATGACTGAAATCTCTTCAACAAAGTCTCCATCGGTGTCGCAGTCACGTCCATCTGAGTACCCGACGTACTACCCTGTTCTAGCACTTGACCTGCAGCTAGTTGTGGTATTCTTCTAGGCGGCATATCTGATTATCAAACAGATTAGGATACAATCTATACAATCTGTCTCAGCCCTCCTCTGATCATATACCTCTGATCCAGAATCGGTTCTGATTCAGTCTTTACAAGTATATGCTGTAAATCAACTCAGATACAATACAACTTATAACAGGGAAAGCATTAAATCATGCTAGCACATCAAAAGTAAGAAAGAAAACTCGATCTACCCCGCTCATTCTATTCTATCTCAGTCTACATAACTTACTGCTCTGATACCACCTGTTGTGGGAACCGGGCTCTAACTCAATTCTTTTCGGGATTAGTCGGATCATTGTTCAAAAATACGGGTCTAAATTTTGCTTTTAACATTAAATCAAATGTTTACAACTCAAGCACAAGATAATTCGATATTCTTTCATTACAACAAACATAATATACATGCCTCGTTTTATTCATTTCTACAAACCAGTAATTAAATACAGTACATATCAAAAGTACAACTATTAGTTCATCTGCTACGCCCGTGATCACCACGCTATGTCCATCTCTCATCTTGTCGCGACCCTGATCCTGCCCCACCTGTTGTTATGCATATACAGACATAACAACAGCCGGAAACTCTGGTGAGAACAAATCCAATATAACACATGTATACATGCTGATACATAATCATAAATCATGAAGCAAAGCACTAATAATGGGCTCCATAGTCTATGAAACCAATCTATATAAACATGCAATTCAAATCAAATCATGTCTTGACTCGACTCGACTCTACTCTAGGGATCCGGTGTGAATAAAACGTCACTGTCTGTCACCTACCCTCCCAATCGGGGTAACTGTACGTCTTATTCCTAGACTTCGGTCATGTCTGTATCGAATGTCTACAATCGGAGTGATCTGATCCGAAGCGTCGATACCACCGAACATCTAGTTTGGCAAGTCTGCCAATGACTCTCCTATCTCAAAGGCTTGAATATAAATTCATAAACAAGAACATCCTATCAAGAGATTTGAATATAAATCTATAAACAAATCAAATTCATATCAAAAGATAAACAACAATTCTAGTATGTGATTTGTTGGGAAACTCAAATTGAATCTCATTTGAGTTGTGTCTTCCCCAAACAAAACATGAATTATACCTTCTTGTCGTTGGAATCAATCGAGATCTCGAAGTCGATTATAAAGTCTGTCACTTCAATCTGAAATGGCAATGTATAGATGTACTCTATCAAGATACAATTCAAAGCAAGTCTGATACAACTCATTATTCAATTACCATATAATCTCGACGGCATAACAGTGTAGTTCTTGATACAAATCAACTCAATTATCATTACTCAATAATAATCCACATAATCCTCAACACATCTCCATCATAGTTTCAGAATCTGCACAATCTCATACACATATAAGCTGGAATTTCATACAACTCGCATACGACATCCGATAATCGATCCGTTTACGATTCTACGGCATCTATAATCTCAAGAACATATAATCACAAGTATATCAGCATTGCTCCAACATGTATATTTCAAAACATGCTGAAAAGATGTAGAAAGTATACCTTTTTGAAGCCTTGTTAAGAGGAACACGAATCTCATCTCGTATTTAAGTTTGGATGTGTAATTCTTCCAAAATCATAACTTTAAAGCAAAAGGAATTGAAGCTTCTCCCCACTCTCTCTCGTTCTCAGCTGATGAAAGTAGTGAAAGTGAAGACTCGGCACATTTCTATTTATATACATGCCATGTGTCTTCCTAAGAATTAAGGGTGGCTTTCTCGCACAGGGCACCGCGGGTGCGCTCCGTCTAGACCGCGGGTGCGCTTAAGCTTCGGCACCACTTTTCATTTTCCAACATTCGCCGACCGCGGGTGCGGTGTCTTGTGGACCGCGGTGCGGTCTTGCTTCGCATAAAATTTCCAACCCTACTGTCTTGCACCGCGGGTGCGGTACTTCTTCACCGCGAGTGCGGTGTCACTTCTCTAAATAATCTCCAACTCTCTGTCCATCAACCGCGGGTGCACTCTTTCTTGGACCGCGGATGCGGTGACCCTACTGTAAAATGGCCAACTTTCTGCCTATCCACCGCGGGTGCGGTGCTTCTTTAGGTGCGGGTGCGGTCTCTTTCTTCAAGCAACACTTCATCTTTTCATTTTATCCAAATACAATCTAGGGCATTACAACATATGAAGCTTCCTTTAGTCTCATCAGAACGGTTGCTGCTCTTCTAGCTCGATTTAGAATATCAGCAAAGTTACTCGGTTGTTTCATATTCACCAATGTGCGTATCTCCGGATTCAATCCCTGGATAAACTGATCAGATACTGCTGTATCATTTCTAGCTACTTGAGGGGCAAAATGTAGCAAGGTGAAAAACTGGGCAAAATACTCATCGACATTCAACTGACCCTGTCTCAGATTTGCAAACTCTGCACTTTTATCCTGTCGGTATGAGAGGTACAAATCTTTGATAAAATTCAACTTTAAAAATTTTCCACGTAATCGTTGAACCACGCTGTGCTACGGCTTCCCTGGTTACCAGCCACCAACTCCTAGCAACCTCCCGTAGTCGATTTCCAACCAGTTTAACTCTACAATCATCTGTAAAACCAAGAAATTCAAATAACATTTCTATATCCTCCAGCCAATTCTCACACTCCACTGGCGTCTCATTACCCTTCAGAATCGGCGGTTGAAACGATTGAAACCTCTTCATCTGTGTTTCCATCAGAGTTTCTGACCCATCCATCTGATCAGTCAAAGTACTACCCAATTCTCGAATTCTTCTTGGAGGTATATCTGATTACCACAAGGGTTAATATCACATGAGATACATCAATCTCAGTCCCTTTCTGATCAGCTTACCTTCTGATCAAGAATTGGTTCTGATTCATTTTCAAATCAAATACAATACAAATCAACTCAGATATTCAGGTACATGTATTTAGAAGCAGTAAAACATAAAATCATGCTAGCATACACAATGTAAGTCAACATTATAATAAATCACATGCTAGTAATCAAAAGCAGGAAAGAAAAGTCAATCTACCCCGCTCATTCTCCTCTATCTCAATCTAAGTAACTTACAGTTCTGGAACCTACTATTCTGGAACCTAATGCTCTGATACCACCTGTTGTGGGGATCCGAACGCTAATTCATTCCTTAATCGTCTTTAGGAATAATTCAAACAATTATAATAAACAGGTCTAATTTTTTTTTAAAATACAAAGCGGAAACATAATGTAATTCAATTCAAATTACATATTAAACATAAACATACAAATCTTGTATTGTCTACAAGAATTCAACTAGGTTAACTATATGACAGTGATGAATCCTAAGTTGCCTTAGAGCCCAGATCTCCACGCTATCTAGTCCAGCCTCGTTTTTCTTGACCCTGATCCTATCCCACCTGTTGCCATGCACCATACAAACAAGATAACAGCCGGATAACTCCGGTGAGAATTACATTCTCAGTATAAATCATGTATACATGCAATCATAAAACAATATAAAAGCATATAACAGATATTTCTAACATGTATCCAAATCAGAATATATCCATATCATGAATAAATCCTATTCTAAACATTACCATCATCAGGAACATAATTCATCATATACCATATTCAGGAACATAATCAACATAACTCAATATAAACTGTCAATTAGACTCATGACTCCATATTTAGACTAGACTCAATCCTAGTATAGAGATCCCGGTTCAAGATGTTAGCATTCCATATCGATCACCAGTAATAGAAGAAATTCCGATTCTATCCACATCGCATGGTATGGATCACCAGTAATAGAAGAAGCTCTGATTCTATCCACATCGATATAGTATCGATCACTAGTAATAGAAGAAATTATAATTCTATCCATATCGATATGGTACCGATCACCAGTAATAGAAGAAGCCACATTTCTATCCACATCGATAGCCAATCATCCAGTGACAGACTTTGGCACCATCGCCAATACACTATCTTGTGACATCGTGCAATGTGCCCGTGGCGATCCCGCCACTATCAGGCACTTCTGTCACAAGATTACTCGTCTAATACCTGCTATCTATAAATCAAGAGAACAAGTACATCAATCAAATCAATAAATAAAGTAAAGTATGTGATTTAGGGAAAACTCGAGCCAAACCTCACTCGAGTTGTGCAATCCCAACTCAACATTAATTTATACCTTTATCTTCTCGGTCCGACGAAGACGAAGTCCCAAATTCAACTCTGTCATATCCAATCTGATAATGACAATCGAATAGATATAATATCAGTACATAATTATTGAGTTTTATAAACTCACGTAGCTCATGTATTACAGGATCAGGTAATGAAGATATATAGGATGCCGGTTGCCAATGGATGCTTGTAACGTGCCTCACCTCGACAAGAACCGGGACTTCTTATTGTGTAGCTTCCGCATATGTATTATAATGAATTGAATGTCAGGGTTTGAAACAAGTTCCACGATATGTGTGAGGATACAATGTATGTTTGTATATGTAAATATGTTTCTATGTATATTGAATGTTGTTGCTTGGGTTTGGGCTTATACAAAATATAGGGATATCATGCCAAAATTCTTATAAACCGTCAATTTGATGCCCTTGTTTGATCTTCTTCATACTATAGGTATATCATTTAAACCCTATTTTGATTATGGTAATTATTCTAAGTATAGTGTAAGGGTGTGACATTTTTATGGTATCAGAGCCCACGGTTCTTCGACAGGGAAGACACTGCACTTCATCCACACATGGGGAACTCGGCAAGTAAGTATCTTTGTGTCCCATAGTTTATGCTAAGTTATGTGTCTCTGTGATCTATATGTAGGATCAAACACGCTTTCCAATCCTGATCTAAACCCGTTCATGATTTAACGGGTGGATTGGTCTTTGGTCATGCTTTACCGCTTTCCAATCCCATACATAAATTAGTCACAAGACATTTAGCATACCTCAAAAACTTAAACGTATTTTCTTTGCACGTCGAACATACTTACTTACTTGGTGTTGAGGGATTCGTTGGATCTCGCTTGGGGTTACTGTTGCACATACTAACATGATTACATGCACTTAACTTTCATAGCTTACACGTAGGTACTCGTTCTCACCACCGAAGTACAAAATAGCTTATGACATTCTAGATCACTCGGACTTGACCTCCTTAAATCATCGTACTAACCCATGACAACGAACCCCGGACAATCTCTAAAATGATGTGCGAACAATTCCCAAAATAAAAGACATGAACTCACTATTGAACTTGAAAAGAAGAAAGAAACCAAACATTTTTACAGATGGGGCCGCGCTCGGGCGGTAACAAATTACCGCTCGAGCGCCAGGTCTTCTGGAATTTACTCTCGGACAGAAAGAGCGGCGCTCGGGTGGTAAATATTAATGCTCGGGTGCCGAGTCTTCTGGACTCCGCAACAAATTTATACTCTCCAAATTCGATTACACCGACAGTGAACAACCCCTCGAGACTCATCCTAGGACACTATGGCACTGAATCGACTCCACAAAACGTCCCAAACGATGACGCACACCAAACAAGCAACAAATCCGTAAACCCAAATTTTGACACCAATTGTTTTCTACGATTTCTGATGCAACCAACGACTATCGACACAAAACGAAGCATCAAAACTCAACCCAAACTCATACTACATATTCCTAAACACATCAATGATCACCCGACGGTTCCCAACGAAGCCTACAACAGATAAACTTCAAGAACACATCAATAGCAAAATTTTCAGAAAAACGCAGTTGGAGCAGTCCCACGAAAAACAACATAACTCACTCAATTTTGATCCAAATATTTCGAAGTTTATGTCAAATCGAAGGTACCCAAAAATTCTACATTTAATTTTTTGAAAGTTTTCCCAAATTCTCGACCGATAAATCGCCGTTTTCAAAATACAGTGAAAAACAAAAATTTAGATCTAAAAATTATTTCAAAACTGATACAACATATTTTCTGCTTAAATCATGAACATCATACCCAAATTCTCGACCGAAAAATCGCAGTTTTCAAAATACAGTGAAAAACGAAAATTTAGATCTAAAAATTATTTCAAAACTGATCAAACCCATTTTCTGCTCAAATCATGAACATCATGCATGAATTTTCTCGCATAAAAACATCGCAATACATAATATGACTAGATCGACGTAGGAAAAACAGAATATACATGTCTTTTGATAATTAAATTTACCGAACAGACGATACCCGAAGCGGAATGAGTGCGAGGGTTGATCCGGGACGAACGTGGCGCTATTTTCTTGCAATAAAAATACCGAAAACTTGCTGGAAAAATCAGAGGAAGGGAGGCTGCAAGAACACTTAGAACCCTAGGTTTCTTTTCAAATATATGAAATGAATGGATGTGTATGTGTGTGTTCAAGTGTGTGTGTGCGTGTGTTTGAATAGTTAGGGGAATAAAAATTGGCTTAATTAGCCAATTACTTTGCTAATTAAAATTGTCGAGGCCCGTATTTCGTATTTAAAAATTTGCGGAATAATTTAAAATTTTCTCTTTAAATAAATAACATGCCTCATTTATAAATAAACTGATAAAATATTTAATGTTTAAAGTAGCACGGAAGTAAATAATATTTTCAAAACCACAACTTAAAATAATTCTTCAAAGTAAAAACTGAGTTTGAACAAATAGTAAACATAAACATGAGTCCTGGATTCCTACTACTGCCGACCCAAGCTAGCTCACTGGTCCCCGCCCTCGGTCCCGACCTCATCAGTACCTACAACAATCAAGTCTAGTGAGTCTAAAGACTCAGCATGCATATATCATGGATAACAAGTAAATATATATAAAATTCGCGTAACGTAAAAATATCGTATCGTGAAACGTAACGTGAAAATCGTGTCATGAATAATTATAAATACGTGCATAACTGAAAATCGCACGTAAAAATGTTTGCTCGATAGAGCCCTGTCATAAAAAAGCATATCATAAATTTTTTTTCTGTTGAGATAATGTTCTACGCAAGTGGCCCATAACGTATCATAACATAACATGCACGCCTGATCAGACTAAACCACAGTATACTGGGCGGTAGAGATCACAAGCCCTAGACTGGATATCCGTACCCATTCATGAACATGAACCGGTCGTAAGTACGGGTTAAGTAATAATCCCATCAGCTGAATCCCATAAGCGTGAGGTGGCTACAAAACATATCGCATATATCTCAAAAATAAATATTTTCTATTTTTATGCACGTAATATAATTAAAATCACATTTTATATCGAATGTGTTGGATCGTTCCAGGCTCACTGTGACCTAATTCTAACACAAGACACATGCAACTAATTCAACTTGACCAACATATATAACCGAACCAAAAACGAGACGATTACGCCCAACAAACTTAATATTCAACCATGGCTTCGTACAAACCCGAACCAACATTAAACCATCGTTTTGCCATGATTAAAATACACCTAAAATACTAGAAAACAAATACCAAGGGCTGTAATACACGAAAAGTGTGCATGGAGGCCAAAATCATGAAACGCTCTTTCAAGAGTACTTTAGCACTTCGCACCGTAATTTCTCGTACGACCTCTAAACTTAACCAAATCACAAACGGCCAAAAACATGACCTTCCTAACTCAATAAGGTACTGTCCAGTCCAAGGCCATAGGCTAAAAGCCAACCAAGAACTCGTACATGACCTCTGAACCGCAGCAAAGCTGCTATAAAATTCCAGCAGCAGCAGCTGTGCTTGCTTCGCATCGATTACAAGGCTAATGGTCATTGGGGCTTGAACCACCGACCAGAGCCTCTTCCCAACATCCTAAGGTATGGCTTGAACCATGGCTAAGGGCCCTAGGCCAGCCACAATCCAAGCAACACCCGAAACAACGCCACACTCCCACCCGAGAGCCACGCTGTGCACGCGTGGGGTGCAGCGCTTCTCTTGCTGTCTTGGTCACTCCAATGGCTATATAATCAACCATGGCATAATCTAGACATCATGAGGTATTGTGTGAACCATGGTTAAGGGCTAGAAGCCAAACAAGATCCACCCAACACCATAAACTCGAAACCTTACTCACGCAGGAACAAGAAAAATGGAAGGGTACTTGTCTTGTTTTGTTTTGAAAACCAATGGAACCATGGACCAAACCTTGAAAGGCCGACTTGGTCACGTATTAGACATACTAGGGAAGAGTTCTAATCAGGGTTACAGGCCCTAGGCCAACCAAGATCCAACCCTCGCCTTAGACAAGCAAGAATCAGAAATTGAGATTCGAAATGGCAGCTATGAAAGGTTGCTGTGAAATGTGTGTTTCTGTGGCTAATGAACTCGAACCAATGGACCAATCTCTTCCTAACACACCCTATAACAATCCTTGATGCAGCCTTCAGCCCTTGGAAATCGATCCAAACCTTGAATCCAGAAAACCAACAAAAACCGTGAGGCATGGATGAAAGCCGAAAATATTCTGCATGTTTTGATTTCGAAAATTGCTACAAGTTTCGGTTTTTGCTTCATGAATTATGAACATAACATGGTTTTAAATATGTATATGACTTGATTGAAGAGAAAAGAATGATATAGACATGCCTGGAGTTTGATTTTTCGAAAGAACAAACCAAAACGAAAGCGGCCCGGCGGAGACGGAGTTCTTTTTTCTTGTTTTCTCTCTTATTTCTTCTTGGTGGCTCACGATTTTTCCTACTGGTTTTCTTCTGAATTTTTGGTGGAGATGAGGGGGAAATGGTTAGGGAAAAGAATGGGAAATTTACTAATTAAATGGGGTGGTAGAATGGCAATTCAATTCATTCCATCCTAGTTGCTAGTGATATAAGGAATGAAGTGTGCTATCAAGGGATTGAGGGAGATTTGAGGGAGGTGTGGCCGATTTTATCATTCAAAAAATGTGGTAGAAAAATTGCTTATTATCAATTGTTGATGATTAAATGTGAGGGGATTATCTACCAAGAATGGATAAGGAAAGGAATCAAAGGAAATGAGTTGTCAAACTTTTTAAATCCTACAAAGGTGATGGCCGAAAATTGATGAATAAATGGAGGAGAATATTGTTTAATATTGAATTTTATCTCCTTAAAGTTTTAAACACTAATTATGTATTTTAGTGAAATAGTAAATTTAATTTAGGATGGTAATTATCTTGCATGCATGGCAAATTCTTTAAATTAAATTACTAGCAAGTTAAATTACAATTTCTTAAATAAAATAGGCCTAGATAATTTATCTCAATTGGTCACACATTTTAATTTAGACTTTTAATTAATTATTGGACATAAAGGAACTTATTTACTACATAAAGGAACTTATTTACTACTTATCTCTAATTAATTAATTAAATCCCTAAATATTCTTTTACATTAAAATAAATTATTCTTTATCTTAAATAAATTCTAGGAATATTTCTTATCATTAAATTTTTATCTTATCCAACTCCAGTCCGGCCTCGTTATTTATCCGAAAAGTTGAAACTAAACTACTGCATAAAATAACTCAACAAATTTAAAGAAAAGAATTTAAATCCTCATGCATAAAAAAAAAGCATTTTAATTTAAATAATAGTAATTATGCATGGCTTATACGTAGTCTGGTTTAACAGGTTCTACAACTCTCCCCCATTTAAAAGAAATTTCGTCCTTAAAATTAAAACTCACCGAATAACTCGGGGTACTGACTCCTCATCTCGGCTCAGATTCCCACGTAGCTTCCTCCTCCGAATAATTAAGCCATTTGACCTTCAGTAGCTTCACCAGTTTGTTCCGAAGCTTCTTCTCCTGTCTGTCTAAGATTGCACTGGTCTTTCTTCATAAGACAGGTTCGGAGCGAACTGCAACGGTTCAAAATTCAGGACATGCGAAGGATTCGCCATATACTTCCTCAGCATAGAGACGTGGAACACATTGTGTACTCCGGCCAGATTCGGCGGAAGCGCAACACGTCCCAACCCTGTCGAGGATCTCAAATGGTCCGATGAATCTCGGACTGAGCTTTCCTTTCTTCCCGAACCGCATTACACCTCTTATAGGTGCTACCTTCACAAAAACCTGGTCGCCATTGGCAAACTCTAGATCTCTCCTCCTCTGATCCGCATAGCTCTTCTGTCGGCTCTGAGCAGTCCTCATCCTATCACGGATCTTGACTACTACATCGGCAGTCTGCTGAATAATCTCCGGACCCAATTCTTATATTTCCCCTACTTCATCCCAATGAACCGGCGATCTGCACTTACGACCATACAGTGCTTCATACGGAGCCATACCTATAGACGACTGAAAACTGTTGTTATAGGTGAACTCTACCAATGGCAACTTCGACTCTCAACTCCCTAAGAAATCGATGACACATGAACGGAAGATCCTCCAAATCTGGATAACTCTCTCTGACTGCCCATCTGTCTGAGGGTGGAAAGCTGTGCTAAACAACACCTTCGTACCCAGACCCGGATGCAAACTCTTCCAAAATGAGGAAGTGAATCTAGGATCTCGGTCAGAACTATAGAAACGGAATACCATGAAGTCTGACTATCTCGGATATGCAACTCTGCATACTGAATCATGGTGAAAGTCGTCTTGATAGGCAAGAAGTGCGCTGATTTGGTAAGACGATCAACAATCACCCAGATAGCATTTGATCCTCTGACTGAATTCGGCCAACCTACCACGAAGTCCATGGTAATATTCTGCCACTCCACTCGGGAATAGGAAAAGGCTTGAGCAAGCCTGCTGGTCTCTGATGCTCCGCTTTCACTAGCTGACACGTCAGACACTCGGATACAAAACGTCTGATAGCCTTCTTCATCCGGGCCATCAATACAACAACTGTAGATCTTTGTACAACTTCGTACTCCCAGGATGAATAGAGTACGGCGACATGTGGGCCTCGGATAAAATATCTTCTCGAATGGAATCACTGCTAGGAACCCACATTCTGTCTCGATATCTCAAAATACCGTCGCTAATTGTATACAAAATACTGCCCTTGGCCTCATCTCTCTGCTTCCTCTTTGCCAACTGCTCATCTGCTGATTGCCCACTGCGAATACATTCTAGAAGAGAAGACTGAATCGTCAAAGTAGATAGACGGGGAACTCTACCTCGAGGATAAGTCTCTAGGTCAAACCTCTGCATCTCAAACTGAAGAGGCCTCGAAATCGCTAGATATGCCATCAATTTGACTTTCTTGCTTAGTGCATCCGCAACTATATTAGCTTTGCGGGTGGAAGGTAATGTCACAGTCATAGTCCTTCACTAGCTCTAACCAACGCCTCTGACGCATACTCAGCTCTTTCTGCATAAAGAAGTACTTGAGGCTTTATGGTCGGTAAAGATCTGGCACTTCTCTCCGTACAAATAATGCCTCCAAATCTTCAAGGCAAAAACTACGGCTGCCAACTGTAGATCGTGGGTATGTAGTTCTTCTCATGGATTTTCAACTGACGAGAAGCATGCGCTATCACCTTCCCATGCTGCATCAACATTGCACCTAAACCGAGCTTCGAAGCATCGGTATACAAAACAAAGTCTCCGGCCCCTGACGGCATGGCCAATACTAGTGCTGAGATAAGACTTGCTTCAAAGTATCGAAGCTCTTCTGACACTCATCGCTCCACACAAATTTCGCATTCTTCTTAGTCAACGATGTGAGTGGAACTGCGATAGAGGAGAATCCCTGAATAAACTTCCGATAATATCCTACTAGCCCGAGGAAACTACGGATCTCTGATGATTCTGCGGCACAACCCAATCCCTAACTGCTGCAACTTTCGCTGGGTCTACTTCAATACCGCTGCTAGAAGCGATGTGGCCTAAGAACGCCACCTTTTCTAACCAGAATTCGCAGTTACTGAACTTCGCGAATAGCTTGTGCTTCTGAAAGGTCTGCAAAACTGCGGTCAGATGTCTGCTGTGCTCCTCATGATTCTTTGAGTAGACGAGAATCGTCTATGAATACTATCACAAACTGATCAAGATACGGCTGAAATACGCGATTCATGAGATCCATGAAGATCGCTGCGCATTCGTCAAACCGAACGCATCACAAGGAACTCATAGTGGCCATAATGAGTCCTAAAAACAGTCTTGAGAACATCGACGTCTTTCACCCTCAACTGGTGATAACCAGAACGCAGGTCGATCTTAGAGAATACTGAAGCTCCCTGTAACTGATCAAATAGATCTTCAATCGCGGAAGGGGGTATTTGTTCTTCAATGTAACCCTGTTCAACTCCCAGTAATCAATACAGAGTCTCATCAAACCATCCTTCTTCTTCACAAATAAGACTGGCGCGCTCCATGGTGAAAAACTCGGGCGAATGAACTCTTTGTCGAGAAGTTCCTGAATCTGCTTCTTAAGTTCTGCCATCTCTGTCGGCGCTAATCGGTACGCTGCTTTTGAGATCGGTACAATCTGGCATAAGCTCAATCGAAAACTCTACCTCTGTTCGGGTGGCATACCAAAGACGTCCTCAGGAAAACGTCTAGAAAATCCCTAACAATTGGGACATCGGAGGCTGACTGACTGGGCGCCTCGGTAACGGATACAAAAGTCGCCAAAAATGCCCGACACCCTCTGCGCATGAGCTTCCTAGCCTGGACACAGGTATAATGCGCGGTAAAGGAAAGTACTGTCTGGCTCGAATAAGAACTGCTTTCTCCCGGAGGTCGGACTAGCACAGATCTCTGCTGGAAGTCAATCAAAACTATGTTCCATAATAGCCAGTCCATCCACAGAATGATGTAGAACTCTGGCATCGGCAACACGATAAGATCTGCATAAACAAGATTGCCATGAAGCTCGAGGTCTATGTCTCGGATCACATTAGTGGCTGTCAGCTCCTCTCCAGAAGGCAGTACTTCTGAATACGCCACATCTAGCCCAATGGTCTTGACCTTGAGGAAGTTCGCAAAAACCTCTGAAATGAACGAATGAGTAGCTCCTGAATCTTCAAGGCATTCGTAGCTGAACCAGCTATAAAAATTCTCCCTGTCATGAGCACGGTCTCCGGGTTCGTCTCCGCTGCATGGAGAGCAAAACCCTGCATTGAGCAGGCATACTCCACTGAGGGCAATTATTAGCAAGTGATCAGGACTCCCACACTTGTAGCACTTCCCTGAGCCATACATACAGGCTCCAGCATGACGACGCGCGCACTTAGCGCAGATTGGGTACTCAACGGCTCTCGGGACTGCCCGTCTTGCTGCTGCTGTCCTCTGCTCCTGGGTGGGCCGTGGAAAGGCCTCTTATTCTGATGCTGCTGCGGAGGAGTGGGGTGCGGTGCTTGGATTGGTCGTTTGCCCTGGCGGTCTCTCTCAATATCAATTAGTCTTGCTCTGCAGCTAGAGCTCTGGAGACAGCGACGTCATAGGTAGCAGGGCCAGCCACCCTAACATCACGGCGCAAGATCGGCCGTAGACCATCCATAATTGCCTTAATTTGGCTCCAGCATCGTTTGCAATCAGGGGTACAAAATGACAATCCCTCTCAAACTTACGGATAAACTCCGTAACAGTCATATCTCCCTGCCTCAGGGTCATGAACTCCCTGGTCAACCTGGAACGCACCTCGTCAGTAAAATATTTAGAGTAGAATACCTCTGTAAAGCGCGTCCAGCTCAAAGTAGCCACATTCAAGGCTACGGATGCTCCTTTCCACCATAAGCGGGCATCTTCTCCAAACAGATAGGTAGCACAACGGACTCTGTCCTCATCTCAAGCCCCATGAACTCGAAGATAACTTCGAGGGACTTAATCCAGCGCTCGGCAATCATGAGATCTGTCGTCCCTGAGAACTCCTTCGGTCTCATCTTCATGAACCGCTCTAGGTAGCCTCAGGCCCAGTCTGCCTGGCTACCCCAGTATTGTTCTCCGCAAACTGTGCGAAGAACTGCGTCATTCCGGCTAGCATCTGGGCGTTCATGTCCGGTGGAGGGGGTGGTGGTAAATCTTTCTCCTGCCTAAGGTCCTCACTGTCCTCATGACGATGCTCATCCTCTCTCATGCGCTCAGGAATGCGTCTAGGAGGCATACTGTTCCATACATAACCCATACGTAACTAACATGCATAATTCTATTATTACTTTAAATTTAAATAAATACTGCATAATCATAATCTGAACATAAATCATTTCATGGAAACATGCTGTAAAAATATTTCATGCTTTAAATGAAATGCGTAAACGTAAAACTTACAGGCCAAAGACGTGACTTCATGAGCTTCTCGAGGTCAGTAGAAGTACAACCCTTTACAAGAACATAGGCTATGATACCAACGGTCGAGGCCCGTTTTTCGTATTTGAAATTTGCGGAATAATTTAAAATTTTTCTCTTTAAATAAATAACATGCCTCATTTATAAATAAACTGGTAAAAATTTAATGTTTAAAGTAGCAGCGGAAGTAAATAATGTTTTCAAAACCACAACTTAAAATAATTCTTCAAAGTAAAAACTGTTTGAACAAAAATAGTAAACGATAAACATGAGGTCCTCGGGTTCCTACTACTGCCGACCCAAGCTAGCTACCCGTCCCCGCCCTCGATCCCGACCTCGTCAGTACCTACAACAATCAAGTCTAGTGAGTCTAAAGACTCAGCATGCATATATCATGGATAACAAGTAAATATATCATAAAATTCGGCGTAACGTAAAAATATCGTATCGTGAAACGTAACGTGAAAACGTGTCATGAATAATTATAAATACGTTCATAACTGAAAATCGTACGTAAAAATGTTTGCTCGATAGAGCTCTGTCATAAAATAGCATATAATAATTTATTTTTTCTGTTGAGATAATGTTCTACGCAAGTGGCCCATAACGTATCATAACATAACATGCACGTCTGATCAGACTAAACCACAGTAACTGGGCGGTAGAGATCATCACAGCCCTTGGACTGGATACGTCCCCATACATTAACATGAACCGGTCGTAAGTCACCGGCTGAAGTTATAATCCCATAAGCTGAATCCCATAAGCGTGAGGTGGCCACAAGACATATCGCATATATCTCAAAATTAAACATTTTCTATTTTTATGCACGTAATATAATTAAAATCACATTTTTATATGGAATGAGTTGGATCATTCCAGGCTCGCTGCGACCTAATTCTAACATGAGACACATGAAACTAATCTCAACTTACCAAATATCATAACCGAACAAAAAACGAGACTATTACGCCCAACAAACTTAATATTCAACCATAGCTTCGTACCAACCCGAACCAACATTAAACCATCGTTTAGCCATGATTAAAAGACACCTAAAATACAGGAAAACAAATAAGTTGGGCTGTAATACACGAAAATTGTGCCTGGAGGCCAAAATCATGAAACGCTCTTTCGAGAGTCAATTTGGCACATCGCACCATAAATTCTCGTACGACCTCTAAACTTAACTAAATCATGAACGGCCAAAAACATGACCTTATTAACTCAATAAGGTACTGTCTAGTCCAAGATAGGCTAAAAGCCAACCAATAACTCGTACGTGACCTCTGAACCGCAGCAAAGCTGCTGTAAAATTCCAGCGGTAGCAGCTGTGCTTGCTTTGCTTCGATTACAAGGCTAATGTCATTGGGGCTTGAACCACAACCTAAGCCTCTTCCCAACATCCTAAGGTATGTTTGGACCATGGCTAAGGGCCCTAGGCCAACCACAATCCAAGCAACACCCGAAACAACGACACACTCCCACCCGAGAGCCACGCTGGCACGCGTGGGGTGCAGCGCTTCTCTTGCTGTCTTGGTCACTCCAATGGCTATATAATCAACCATGGCATGATCTAGACATCATGAGGTATTGTGTGAACCATGGTTAAGGTCTAGAAGCCAAACAAGATCCACCCAACACCATAAACTCGAAACCTTACTCACGCAGGAACAAGAAAAATGGAAGGGGTACTTGTCTTGTTTTGTTTTGAAAACCGATGGAACCATGGACCAAGCCTTGAAAGGCCGACTTGGTCACGTCTCAGACATACTAGGTAAGAGTTCTAATCAGGGTTACAGGCCCTAGGCCAACAAGATGCGCACCCTCGCCTTAGACCAGCAAGAATCAGAAATTGAGACTCGAAATGGCATCTATGAAAGATTGCTGTCAAATGCGTGTTTCTGTGGCGAATAATCGAAAGACCAATCTCTTCCTAACACACCCTATTACAATCCTAGATGCAGCCTTGAGCCCCTGGAAATCGAGCCAAACACTGAATCCATAAAACCAACAAAAACCGTGAGGCATGGATGAAAGACGAAAATATTCTGCATGTTTTGATTTCGAAAATCGCTTCAAGTTTCTGTTTTGCTTCATGAATTATGAACATAACATGGTTTAAAAATATGTATATGACTTGATTGAAGAGAAAATAATGATATAGACATGCCTGGAGTTTGATTTTTCAAAAGAACAAACCAAAACGATGAAAGCGGCGCGGCGGAGACGGAGTTCCTTTTCTTGTTTTCTCTCTTATTCTTCTTGGTGGCTCACAATTTTTCCTGCTGGTTTTCTTCTGAAATTTCGGTGGAGAGGAGGGGGAAATGGCTAGGGAAAAGAATGAGGAAGTTTACTAATTAAATGGGGTGGTAGAATGGCAATTCAATTCATTCCATCCTAGTTGCTAGGGAGATAAGGAATGAAGTGTGCTATCAAGGGATTGAGGGAGATTTGAGGGAGGTGTGTCCGATTTTATCATTCAAAAAATGTGGTAGAAAAATTGATTAATTATCAATTGTTGATGATTAAATGTGAGGGGATTATCTACCAAGAATGGATAAGGAAAGGAATCAAAGAAAATGAGTAGTCAAACTTTTTAAATCCTACAAAGGTGATGGCCGAAAATCTTGATGAATAAATGGAGGAGAATATTGTTTAAATATTGAATTTTATCTCCTTAAAGTTTTAAACACTAATTATGTATTTTAGTGAAATAGTAAATTTTATTTAGGATGGTAATTATATTGAATGCCTGGCAAATTCTTTAAATTAAATTACTAGCATGTTAAATTACAATTTCTTAAATAAAATAGGCCTAGATTAATTTATCTCAATTGATCACACATTTTAATTTAGGCTTTTAAATAATTATTGGACATAAAGGAACTTATTTACTACATTAAGGAACTTATTTACTACTCATCTCTAATTAATTAATTAAATCCCTAAACATTCTTTTTCATTAAAATAAATTATTCTTTATCTTAAATAAATTCTAGGAATATTTTCTTATCATTAAATTTTTATCTTAATACTCCAACTCCAGTCCGGCATCGCTTATTTATCCGAAAAGATGAAACTAAACTACTGCATAAAATAACTCAACAAATTTAAAGAAAAGAATTTAAATCCTCATGCATAAAAAAATCATTTTAATTTAAATAATAGTAATTATGCATGGCTTATACGTAGTCTGGTTTAACAGGTTCTACAAAAATACTAACTCTATTAACAAATAATTAAAATGCTAACCCCTAATAAACTTGAATAAAATCTCTTGGTTTAAAAAAAATAGAATGCATAAGTACTACATCCTTAAAGTTTTTTAAAAAAAACTTAAAATCAACTAATAATTAAATTATGCTTTAAAAATTGCTCAAACTAAATAAATATTTTAAAATTTCCTAATCCTCACTTAAAAATAAAATAACACATTTTAAAATTGCCAAAATCGTCACCGGTCTCTTTTCCTCGATCCCGCATCGAATAATCGCCTGAAACATGAAAATCGAGAAAAAATTTTAAGTGCATCACATGAACATAAATAATTTAAAATAATGCAAATTTCACAAATTATGCATCACTAAACTCATTTTAAATTAAATAAATGATTTGACAATTAAATAATGCATGTTTTACGTGTACTGATTTTGGGCTCTACAGTTCCTCCCCCACTTATATAAATTTTGTCCTCGAAGTTAAATCTTACCAAACAGTTTTGGGTAGCGGTTCCTCATATCTGCTTCTGTCTCCCAAGTGGCCTCTTCAACTGATTGATTCAGCCACCGGACTTTGACCAACTTGGTCACCTTGTTCCGAAGTTCCATTCCTTCTGTCTAGGATTTGGACAGGTCTCTCCTCATATGACGATTTGGAGCCAACTGCAATGGCTCGTAGCTCAAAACATGCGAAGGATTAGCTAGGTACTTCCTCAGCATTGAGACGTGGAACACATTGTGTACCCCGGCCAGATTCGGCGGGAGGGCAACACGATAAGCTAGTGTCCCAACTTGTCAAGAATCTCGAACGGTCCAATAAACCTCGGACTAAGTTTGCCTCTCTTCCCAAATCTCATAACACCCTTCATAAGTGCTATCTTTACAAAGACGTGATCACCTACGGCAAACTCTAGATCTCTTCTTTTCTTGTCAGCATAACTCTTTTGACGACTCTGGGCGGTCTTCATCCTGTCTCGGATCATGACCACCACATCTGCAGTCTTCTGAACAATCTCTGGACCAAGCTCTGACCTCTCACCGACTTCATCCCAATGAATCGGCGATCTGCACTTCCTCCCATACAATGCCTGTAGGGGGCCATACCAATAGATGCTTGAAAACTGTTGTTGTAGGTAAACTTCACTAGAGGTCGCTTAGATTCCCAAGTCCCATGGAAATCGATCATACAGGATCGCAATAGATCCTCCAAAATCTGAATCACTCGCTCAGACTGTCCATCTATCTGCCGGTGAAAATTTGTACTAAAAAGAAACTTCGTCCTCATGGCTGCATGCAAACTCTTCCAAAAGGACGATGTAAACCTCAGGTCCCTTTCAAACACAATATAAATTGGATTCCGTGCAATCGAACTATCTCCCTGATATAGAGTTTCGCATACTGCGTCATGGAGAAAGTCGTCTTCATTGGCAAGAAGTGCGCTGACTTAGTGAGTCGATCCATATAACCCAAAAAGAATTGGATCCCCTGAATGACCTCGGCAATCCGAAAACGAAGTCCATTGTGATATTCTCCCACTTTCACTTGGGGATAGGGAGTGGATTAAGCATCCCTGCTGGCCTCTGATGCTCTTCCTTCACCTGCTGACAAGTGAGACATTCAGACACATATCGACGGATGTCTTTCTTCATACCTGGCCACAAATACAGAATCTATAAATCCTTGTACATCTTAGTACCTCCTGGATGAATAGAATACGGAGATGCATGTGCCTCTGTCAGGATATCCTCCCTGATCGAATCAACACTAGGCACCCACATTCTACTCTATATCTCACAATACCATCAGACACTGTGTAGAGTACACTGACTTTGGCTTCATCCTTCAGTCGCCATTTCTGCAACTGCTCATCTGAAGGAAGCCTTGCATGGATTCGGTCAAGCAACGAAGACTGAACTGTCAGATTAGACAGCTTAGGAGCTCTGCCCTTAGGATAAACCTTAACCCAAATCTCTGAATTTCCGACTAAAGAGATCTATGTGCTGACATCTATGCTAAGACTGCAACTTTACGGCTCAAGGCATCTGCCACAACATTAGCTTTCCCTAGATGGTAGCTAATTTCACAATCGTAGTCTTTTACCAACTCCAACCACCGTCTCTGTCTCATATTAACTCTTTCTGCGTGAAAAAATACTTGAGACTCTTGTGATCGGTAAATATCTGGCATTCTTGTCGTACAAGTAGTGTCTCCAAATCTTCAAGGCAAAGACAACGGCGGCTAACTCAAGATCATGAGTTGGGTAGTTCTTCTCATGACCTTCAACTGCCTGGAAGCATAAGCTATAACCTGACCATGCTGTATCATCACTGCGCCTAACCCGAGCTTAGATGCATCGGTGTATAACACAAAATCTTCCTGCCCTGCTGGCATGGCTAACACCGGCGCTGAAATAAGGGCTTGCTTCAAAGTATCGAAGCTCCTTTGGTACTCGTCACTCCACACGAACTTAGCATTCTCTTTGTGAATGAGGTGAGTGGCACTGCTATCGACGAAAATCCCTGAATAAACTTCCTGTAGTAGCCTGCCTGCTAGGCCTAGGAAACTGCGAATCTCAGACGTATTTTTCGGCTCAACCCATTCCTGGACTGCTGCTACCTTAGCTGGATCCACCTCAATACCACTGCTGGATATTATATGTCCCAAAAAAGCTACCTTCTCCAACCAAAATTCATACTTACTGAATTTAGCGAATAACTTGCGACTCTGCAAAATCTGCAAAATTGTACTCAAGTGCTGACTGTGCTCCTCATGGCTCTTAGAGTAGAGAAGGATGTTGTCAATGAACACTATGACGAATGGATCAATGTAAGGCTGAAATACTCGGTTCATGAGGTCCATGAAAATGCTGGAGCATTCGTCAGTCCTAACGGCATCACTAAGAACTCTTAATGCCCATACCTGGTTCTGAAGGCTGTCATATGAACATCTGCCTCCTTCACCTTCAGCTAATGATACCCTGATCGAAGATCTATCTTAGAGAACACTGTGGCTCCCTGTAACTGATCGAACAAGTCCTCGATCCTTGGGAGTGGGTATTTATTCTTGACCGTTACCTTGTTCAATTTTGGTAATCGATACACAGCCTCATACTCTCATCCTTCTTTTTTAAGAAGAGTACTGGTGCGCCCCATGGTGAGAAACTAGAGCGAATGAATTCTTTGTCTAGAAGCTCCTGAATCTGCTTGAGCTCTAACATCTCAGCTGGGGCTAAACGGTACGGTGCCTTTGAGATTGGCACAGTGCCTGGCAAAAGGTCAATGGAAAACTCCACCTCTCTCTCTGGCGGAAGGCCTGTGAGGTCATCTGGAAAGACGTCAGGAAAATCCCTGACCACTGGTACATCAGATATAGACGAGTGGGTATGTCAGGTGCAGATACAATGCAGGCCAAGAAAGCCTGACAACCCTTGTGCATAAGTCCCGCGCTTGCATGCAAGAGATCATGCGAGGGAAACTCGTCCATCTAGCTGGCTCGAAGAGAAACTGCTCCATGCCTAAAGGTCTACAAACACTGACATTTTCTGGAAATCGATAAGAACTATGTTCTTTGTCAGCCAATCCATTCCCAAAATGATATCAAACTCTAGCATCGGCAACAATCAAATTGGCATATACTAGGTGGCCTTGTAGCTCAGATCAATGTCTTTGACCATGCTAGTAGCTGACAATTCTTCCCCTGATGGGACTGTCATTGAATAGCTCACGTGAGTCCAATACACTTGATGTCCAGGTGAATAGCGAATGTCTCTGAAATAAAAGAGAGGGTGGCTCCTGAGTCTATCAGGGCCTTCGTGGCAATTCTCTTTATGAAAATATTTCCTGTGAGACGTCAGCACAACACAAAAACTTATATCCCAACAATTCTAATCTTAACCTCAAACACAGTAGAAAACCTCTACGCAAGTCACCAAAATATTACCAGCACACTAATAATTCCAAATAAAATTTGAAACATGCATGGCAAAACAATACTGCGCTTATTTAAATAAGTTTACAGGTCAGTAATGTCGTGTCTGGGTTCGCCTCTTGAGCATGCATGGCGGACACTCTTCCTGGGTCAGCTGCCTCCACTGTGGGCATTCCTTTAGCATGTGGTCACAGGCTCCACATTTAAAGCACTTGCCTGACCCATATAAACATTGCCCCGAGTACTGGCGGTTGCACTTAGGACACACTGGGAAATCACTGGGCTTCTGAGGCGCCCTCTGCTGCTGAATTGGACCCTTGCCCTTTGGCGGTCCCTGATATGGCTTCTTTCCTGGATGTCCCTGGAAAGGCTTCTTGAACGGAGGTTGCTGTTGATGCTGCTGCAGCTGCTGTGGAGCCTGATAGGGCCTCTTGCCCTGTCTGTCAGCCTCAATATTCCTCTGATCCTGTTCTGTTACCAAAGTTCTAGACACGGCAACTGCATATGTTGCAGGACCAGCAACTCGGACATCTCGGCGCAAGAGCAGCCGCAACCCATCCATGAAATGCCTCAACTTCCCTGGGCATCATTAGCTATCAGGGGTACAAAGTGACACCCCCTTTCAAACTTTCTGACAAAGTCTGCCACGCTGCTATCTCCCTGTCGCAGCGTCATGAACTCCCTAGTCAATATGGATCGTACTTTTTCTGTGAAGTATTTGGAGTAGAATATGTAATGCCCGAGATTTTATATCGTGGATTATTGATTTTAATCGAGACAATTATGAAAGGGCTAACCGAGACACGAAATGAGATCGCGTGTGAGATTTGTTGTGCGAGGACCGTAGCTCTCGCGCATGCGCGTCATGATGCGCGCACATGCGCAAGATGGACAGAAGGCCCCGCGCATATGCGCGAAATGATTGCGCGCATATGCGCGAGCATATGTTACCAACGTCCAGAGAGCCTCGCGCATATGCGTGGAAGGCGTCGCGCATATGCGCGAGCTGCCGAGAAATGATGTGCGATGACCAGTAAGTCTCGCGCATATGCGCCGTTTGATGTCGCGCATATGTGCGAGACGTGTTTCTTGAAGGAACGAGCCACGTTTCCTTGAGCATGCATGGTATATATATATATGTATTATATGAATTCATTTCATCATAAGAAGCACGAAAAAAGAGAGAACCGAGGAAGGGAAGCTCCAAATCCTTACGCCTTTTTACTTTAATCCGCCCGTCTGATTTTGAATCTGACTTCAGTACCGAGTTCCTATCAACAGGCTACAACTGGACGTAAGTTTTGTTACGTTTAGACATGTTCTGAAATTATGATGTTGTCAGAATTAAATGGAATTCATATATGATGTTCTTGACATGTTAGACATCATAGAATCGAAGTCAATTAAAGAATAGACTGTTTATGAAATTGTTATGAATTTCAGAGTTGAATTAGTTGAGATTCTATATCAGAGTTGTGTTATTATTCAGATTATGAGTTGTACTGATACTGGTTATGAATTCTGGTATTATATATGTGGTGTTGAAATAGACGGGGTTATCGTGACTGTATTGTTATGCCGTCGAAACATCAATAGATTGATATTGATCAGATTCACTATTGATTGAGATTGATCAGATTCAGTAATGATTTCGATTGTATCGTAATATCATTGATATGAATTAGATTGTACCTTGTTCAGATATGGATCGATTATACACCGATTTGAGTATTGATCAGAACAGGTCTTGAATTGAGTTATATACTGATATGGTATTTATATGATTGTCATTATCAGATTTGGATATGGACAGATTGGGATACGAGACTTCGTCTTCATCAGATCGTGAAGAGAAAGGTATAAATAAATGTTGATTCGGGATTGCACAACTCGAGTTAGGTTTGACTTGAGTTTCCCAAAATCACATACTTTACTTTATTGCATTGATATTTGCAGATTATCAGATTGATATGTTTAGTCTATTGAATTATAGCACAGCCAGAGTTTGAGTCTAGGGCAGATCAGCCTAGCTAGGGCAGAACCGCCGAGTCTTTGTCAGAACCGCGTAGACTCTAGACTTACGTTGTATCGATGAGCTTAGATGTAGATCGACGTCTATTGTAGACATTCGATACAGCATACCACAAAGTCTAAATACAATCGGGATCCCTAGATTAGAATGAGAGATGAGTCGAGTCTTAGATATCGAGACTAGAACTTGATTTACAGATTTGTATTGATTTATGTTTCGTAGATTACGATTCAGATATTTACAGATTGGTATTGATACATGTTGTTTGATTATGCTACATGTGATAAGATATAATTCATGCTTTTATGTTAATTTAGTTAACTGCATGTATACATTATTTATACTGGGATTTATTCTCACCGGAGTTATCCGGCTGTTGTCTTGTTTTGTATGTGTGCATGACAACAGGTGGGACATGATCGGGGTCAAGAAGATGATGAGAGAAGACGAGTTTAGAGTGTGATTCCGGACTTATTGTAGACTTGATTTAATACTTGAAATTTAGTAGTTAAACCTTAGGCTAGTTTGAATAATTGTTGTACATTATTGTACTTATATACTGAGATGTATATTAGTTACATTCCATTACGCTCCGCACTTGCATTTTAAAAAGAAAAATTTTTAGACCCTGATTATCTGAATTGATAATTAATTCCAAAGATGATTAAGAAGATGTTTAGCGTCCGGGTCCCCAAGATACCTCTCTAAACCCATTCCACGTCTGTGTTTGCAAGTTAAATGACACTAATGCACTATCCCACCACAGTCTGGCGTCTTCTGCCAGAAGAAATGTGGCACACCTAACTCTATCTGCATCTATCAGTTCCATTAAGTTAAATATTACCTCGATGCACTTAATCCATCCCTCGGATATCATCGGGTCAGTGGTCCCCGAAACTCCTTAGGATTCATCCTCCTAAACCTCTCATACACCTCCTCTGGTCTGGGCCTAGCCCCTGCATCCACCGTGCCTGGTTCCCCGCAAACTGTGCGAAGAACTGTGTCATTCCTCCAAGCATCTGTGCTTGCATATCTGGCGTTGGAGGAGGAGGAGCGTCTCTCCCCTCCTCTCGGGCCTCTCTGTCCTCATCCCTTGCTTCTCGGTTAATTATGCGTCTAGGAGGCATACTGTTCCAACAATTTACCCAACACGTAAACCCAATGTGCATGCATGAACATAATATCGATAGCATAAGATGCCGTAACTCGAACTTAAAACATGTACATGATGAAATCATGACTTAATGCTTACTACACGAAATAATTCAAAACTTTTAATCTTACAGACTTGATGTGTGGCTTCGTGAGCTTCTCGCAACTGGCGGTAGGCATAACCTTTTACAAGAACACCGCTCTGATACCAACTGTAACGTACCGTACTTTACACTTGAAATTTGCGGAAAATAAAATTTTTCTTAAATATAAAATAAACTTTCGAATTTGCATTAAAATGTCTCGTTCGTCTAAAAACATTTGCCATAAAAGATCACCATAGAAATTTCGCTAACAAAATACTTGTCTTAGAACATCGTAAACAAACATGAAATCAGAGTATTTGAAACTTTCATAAATTTTTTAAAACATGGCGGTCCTCGGGTTTAGCCTCCCGCTCAGTCCAAGCCAGCTCACTGTCCTCATCCCTCATCTCCTCAAATGCATCCTCACCTGCATCGATCAAGTCTAGTGAGTCTAAAGAATCAACACGTATAAACAGGAAGTAGCAAGTAACACGTAATAAAATCACATGCAACTTTAAAATAGAACATACATACTTGAACTTTAACTTGCGTGTAAAAAGCTTGATCTTACATACTTTTCATAGACGTGCCATAACGTGAAACTTTTCTTAAACATGCTTTCATATTTGTACATACTTGAACATACATAACTTCATCATTTTGCATAGAGGCATGTTTCAAGGCAACTGACCCATACATAAATACGCCTGATCAGACTAAACCACAGTACTGGGTTTACAGAGAAGATCAGCTGCAACATACATGAGATCCCCGTTCATGCTTTAACGGGTGGATGGTCCCTGGTCATGCTTTACCGCTTTCCAATCCTGATCTAAACCCGTTCATGATTTAACGGGGTGGATTGGTCCCTGGTCATGCTTTACCGCTTTTTAATCCCATACAGAAATTTGTCACAAGACATTTAGCATACCTTAAAAACTTAAAAGTATTTTCTTTGCACGTCGAACATACTTACTTACTTGGCATTGAGGGATTCGTTGGATCTCGTGGTGTCACTGCTGCACATACTAACATGATTACATGCACTTAACTTTCATAGCTTAGACGTAGGTCCTCGTGCTCACCACCAAAGTACAAAAATAGCTTATGATATTCTAGATCACTCGGGACTTGAACTCGTTAAATCATCGTAATAACCCATGACATCGAACACCAAACAATCTCTAAATGATGAGCGAACATTTCCGAAAAATAAAAGACATAAACTCACTATTGAACTTGAAAAGAAGAAAAATACCAAACATTTTTACAGATGGCGCTGCGCTCGGGCAATAACCAATTACCGCTCGAGCGCCAGGTCATCTGGAATTTACTCTCGGACTGAAAGAGCGGCGCTGGGCGGTAAAATATTATCGCTCGGGCGTTGAGTGTTGTAAGGCCCTAGATTGTATGTGGATAAAACGAAAAGATGAAGTGTTGCTTGAAGAAAGGGACCGCACCCGCGCCTAGAGAAGTACCACACCCGCGGTGCATGGACAGAAAGTTAGCCATTTTTACAGTAGGGTCACCGCACCCGCGGTCCAAGAAGGAGTGCACCCGCTTTTATGGACAGAGAGTTGGAAAGTATTTACAGAAATGACACCGCACCCGCGGTTCAAACGTAACCGCACCCGCGTTGATGTCACCGCACCCGCGGTCTTATTGTAGCGCACCCGCGGCCGTCGATTTTGGAAATGAATGGACTGCCGAAGCTTAAATGCACCCGGGTGCTTGGTGCGAGAAATCCACCTTTGAATTTTATGTTGACACATGGCCTGAGGTATATAAGTTGAGCATGACTCACTTCTTCTTCATTCTAGCATACCAGCGACGATGGGAGAGTTTCTTCAAGCCTTTCCCTCCATCTTTATCATTTGGTTGTGTAAGAATTACTCATCCAAAAGTTAATCCAAGCTTAGATTCTTGTTCCTCACTTCAAAGGCTACAAGAGGATGTAAGTTGGGTTATGCTTCAGCATGATTTAGATTCCATGTGTTGAAAAATTATGATATGATGGTTATTATGTATTCTTGACATGTTGGACATAGTATATTTGCAACCGGATCGAATAACGGACACTGTATTCTATTGTTATGAAATTCCATCTAGTATGAGTTGAGATAAAGCAGATTTCGGGAGATTAATAATTGTTATTGATGTTATGGCTTGTGGATAATATGTTGATTGTTATTGGATGATCGGTATCGAGAAAATAGGCCGTATTCTCCGTTAAAACCAAGTCGAATTGTTTCAAGATTTGATATTAAACCGTACTAGCATTAGTTGGAGTATGATTTGATATTGTGCATCTCAACATTGTCATTTCAGATTGGATTGACAGGTTCGATATCCCTATTCGAGACTTCGAATTATTCCACGACAAGAAAGGTATAATTCATGTTTGTTTGGGGAAGAACAACTCAAATGAGATTCAATTTGAGTTTCCCAACCAAATCACATACTAGAATTGTTGTTTATCTTTTGATATGAATTTGATTTGTTTATAGATTTATATCAAATCTCTTGATATGATGCTGCTTGTTTAGAGATTTATATTCAAGCCTCTGAGATAGGAGAGTCATTTGGCAGAACTTGCCAAACTAGATGTTTGGTGGTATCGACGCTTCGGATCAGATTCACATGATTGTAGACATTAGATACAGACATGACCGAAGTTAGGAATAAGACGTACAGTTACCCCGATTGGGAGGGTAGGTGACAGACAGTGACGTTTTATTCACACCGGGATCCCTAGAGTAGAGTCGAGTCGAGTCAAGACATGATTTAATTTGAATTGCATGCTCATAGATTGGTTTCATAGACTATGGAACCAATGTTATTGCTTTCATGCATGATTTATGACTATGTAGAGCATGCATACATGTTTTATACTGGGATTTGTTCTCACCGGAGTTTCCGGCTGTTGTTATGTCTGTATGTGTGCATAACAACAGGGGGCAGAGATTGGGTCACGACAGGGATGAGTTCGAGATATCGTGGTGACTTCGGGCGCAGAAGATACTAGTTGTTTCTTACGAGGCTTGTACTACGTGTGGTTGTAGTTGTATTAATACTGGTTTATATGAATGTATTAGAACAGACATGTAATTATGTTATTGAAATAAAATGAAGAATTACTTATGTTGTTAATATACATTTGAATTAATGTTAAAAGCAAAATTTTGACCCACATTTTTGAATAAGATCCGATTAATCCCGAAAAGAATTGAGTTAGAGCCCGGGTCCCCACAACAGTTTGTCAGAGCTGTATGTTCTGTAGACTGAGATAGAATAGAATGAGGGGGTAGATCGAGTCTTCTTCCTTGCTTTTGATTGCTAGCATGATTTAATGCTTTCCCTATTATATGTTTGTATTGTATCTGAATTGAGTTACAGCATATACTTGTAAAGACTGAATCAGAACCGATTGGATCAGAGGTATATGATAAGAGGAGGGCTGAGACAGATTGTATAGATTGTATCCTAATCTGTTTGATAATCAGATATGCCGCCTAGAAGAATACCACAACCAGCTGCAGGTCAAGTGCCAGAACAGGGTAGTACGTCAGGTACTCAGATGGACGTAACGCTACACCGATGGAGACTTTGTTGAAGAGATTTCAATCATTCCATCCACCTACCTTGAAGGGCACAAAATGCAGTGGATTGTGAAAGCTGGTTGGATGATATAGAGATGTTATTTGAATCACTTGCCTATACAGATGAACGTAGGTGAAGCTGGTTGGCATCAATTGCAAGAAGTGGCCAAGAGTTGGTGGCTAACGGCGAAACGAGCCTTAGAACATCGAGGTATTGATATTACTTGGAAAGTTTTAAAGATGAATTTTATCAACGTTTCTTTCCAGTGTCGTACGAAAAGACAAAGGGGCAGAATTCGCCAACTTGAGACAGGGCAGTGGAACATAGAGGAGTATGTTGCCAAATTCTCGTCCTTGCTTCGATTTGCACCTCATGTAGCAGGGAATGATGAGGCAGTTGCCGATCAGTTCATAAATGGTTTGAATCCGGACATTTTCACCTTAGTGAACACGGACGACCCAACACTTTTCTGATGCACTGAACGAGCGAAGGGAGCAGAGGCTGGCTTGATTAGGCAGCGAGGATTCCTATAGTGTTCAGGGTCAGAGACCGCCACCGTTCGCCACACAGTTTCCACCACCTCCTCCTCGATTTGATAGTGGAATCAGTAGTAGTGGGAAGAAGATTTTTGAAAGCTAAGGGTAAGCAGTTCAAGAGAGCAGGGAGCAGTTCATCGAGCTCCAGTGGGTCAAGACAGAGAGGTCCTGGCCAGAGTACAGATGTGACAGGTGTATATTGTACTACTTGTGGAGGCCGACATGCCACAGAGCAGTGTCAGGGAGTGATGGGCAGATGTAACATATGTAAGCAACAGGGACATTTGCCAGAGTCTGTCCCCAGAGAGGTGCACAGAGATTTCAGAGTGCAGGGTCATCAGCATCAGTGACTCAGCCTGAGAGGCAAGCTTCGTCTGTCCATTCCTTCCAGCCATGCCTACACAGTCAACCTAGAGCCAGAGGTGGCCAGACAGTGAGCCAACCTCCCAGACAACAGCTAGGGTGTTTGCACTGACGAGGAGCAAGCCCAGATGCGCAGACGATGTGATTGCAGGTAACTGTTTTCTTTGCGGTTATCCTGCATATGTATTGATAGATACAGGTGCATCACATACATTCATATCAGAACGTTTTGCATTGACACATGCATTGCCTGTCGAGTCATTGTCACTGTAGTGTCTATTTCTTCTCCGTTGGGAAGTGGTCTGATATCTGTGACTTCAGTTAGACATTGCTACTACAGTTTGAAGGGCATGAGATGATTTAGAATGTGTTGTACTTGGTTTATCTGATTTTGATTGTATTGTCGGGATTGACATGTTGACTAAGTACAGAGCCACCGTAGACTGTTTTCACAAGATTGTCAGATTCAGACCTGAAATGACAGAGGAGTGGAAATTCTATGGTAAGGGTTCCAGATCTCGGATTCCCTTAGTATCTGCTTGACTATGAGTAATTGTTGCAACAAGGAGCAGAAGGGTTCCTTATTTATTCAGTAGATTTACTGAAATCGAGCCCGGCATTGGCAGATTGCCAGTAGTACGGGAGTTTGCAGATGTATTTCCAGATGAGATTCCAGGGTTACCTCCAGCTCGAGAGGTAGATTTTAGCATTGATCTTATTCCAGGTACCGTTCCTATATCTCGAGCTCCGTATAGGATGGCGCCTATAGATTGAAAGAATTGAAAGCACAACTAGAAGATCTTCTAGCCAAGGGATATATCAGACCCAGTGTATCTCCTTGGGGTGCACCAGTGATTTGTGCGAAAGAAAGACGGTTCTATGAGATTGTGTATAGATTACAGGCAACTGAACAAGGCAACGATAAAGAACAAATATCCTTTGCCTCGTATCGACGACTTATTTGATCAGTTGCAGGGATCATCTATCTATTCCAAGATCGATCTGAGATCTGGATATCACCAGCTGCGAGTACGAGATATTGATATACCAAAGACAGCATTCGAACCAGGTATGGACATTACGAATTTATTGTCATGCCTTTTGGTTTAACGAATGCTCCAGCGGTGTTTATGGGTTGATGAACCGTGTTTTCAGAGGTATTTAGATGAGTTTGTGATTGTTTTTATGATGATATTTTGGTGTATTCTAAGAATGAATGAGCATGCAAGCATTTGAGAATTGTGTTGCAACACTGAGAAATGAAAGATGTATGCTAAACTGTCAAAGTGTGAGTTTTGGCTGAGACAGTTGTCTTCTTGGGTCATATCATATCTGGAGATGGTATTTCGTGGATCCGAGTAAAGTGGAAGCTGTGATCATTGGCCGAGACCGACTTCGGTGCCTGAGATACGCAGTTTCATGGGTCTAGCAGGGTACTATCGACGATTCATCAAAGATTTCTCCAGTATTGCGAAGCCGATTACCCAGTTGACGCAAAAGAATACGCCGTTTGTGTGGTCTGAGATTGTGAATCAGTTCTAGATTGAAGAAGAGGCTGACCAGTGCACCTGTCTTGATGATTCCTTCAGGTACTGGCGATTTCGTTGTATATTGTGATGCATCTCACAGAGGGCTAGGATGTGTTCTTATGCAGCGGGTCATGTGATCGCATATGCCTCTAGACAGCTGAAGCCACACGAGATTCGATACCCCATTCATGATCTTGAATTGGCGGCTATCGTATTTGCTTGAAGATTGGCGTCATTATCTTTATGGTGAGAAATTTGAGATTTACTCTGACCATAAAAGCCTGAAGTATCTGTTTTCTCAGTCAGAGTTGAACATGAGGCAGCGTAGATGGCTTGATCTACTGAAAGATTTTGATTGCGAATCAAGTACTATCCAGGGAAGTCAAATGCAGCAGCAGATGCCTTGAGTCGAAAGGTTTGTGCCCTATCCTTATCGACGATAGGTGTTTCGAATTTAGTTGAAGATTGTTGTTTGTCTGGTTTAGCATTTGACACAGATAGTAGACCATTGAGACTTGCCACGATTCAAGTTGAGCCAGATTTGATTATGAAAATCAAAGAAGCTCAAAGAACAGATCAGAATATACAGAAGTCAATTCAGATGTCAGATCAGGACATCAGTCTGAATATCAGGTACATGATTTGTTCTGTATGTGAATAACCGTATTGTAGTGCCAGATGTCAGATTGAAACAACAGATATGTCAGAAGCGCACTGTAGTCGGTTCAGCATTCACCTGGTGGCAGAAGATGTACAACGATCTAAAGACACAGTTCTGGTGGAAACAGATGAAGTCAGACATTGCCGAATTGTGTCTAAGTGTTTAAATTGCCAACAGGTGAAGGCGAGAAGAAGCCCGGAGGTTTACTTCAGAGTTTGTCTATTCCAGAATGGAAATGGGATCACATTTCCATGGATTTCGTGACGAAGTTACCTCGATCATCCCGGGCTGTGATGCGATTTGGGTCATTATTGACAGATTAACCAAATCAGCGTGTTTTATTCCATACAGAATGACATACGACACGATCAGATGGCTGAGATATATGTCAGAGAGGTAGTCAGATTACATGGTGTGCCGAAGTCTATCGTATCAGATCGTGATCCACGATTCACTTCTCACTTTTGGCACAGTCTGCAGCAGGCTTTAGGTACGACATTGCACCTGAGCACTGCTTATCATCCCCAGACAGATGGACAGTCAGAGCGGACTATCCAGACTTTAGAGGACATGTTGAGAGCTGTAGTGCTAGACTTTGGCACTAGTTGGCAAGATTCACTACCGTTGTGTGAATTCTCGTACAACAACAGCTATCAAACGAGCATAGAGATGGCACCGTTTGAAGCATTGTATGGCAAGAAGTGCAGATCTCCGTTGGGATGATATATCTGAAGTACCAGAACTTGGGCCTGATATGATTCGGGAAATGACTGAGAAGGTGAAGATCATTCAGAAGCGAATGAAGACGGCACAGGATAGGCAAGCCAAGTATGCCAATATCAGACGTAGACCATTAGTATTTGAACAAGGAGACAGAGTGTTTTTGAAGATTTCACCTTTCGAGGCATTGTCAGATTTGGCAAACGTGGGAAATTGTCTCCTAGATACATCGGTCCATACGAGATTCTTGAAAAGATTGGCGATCGAGCATATCGATTGGCTCTTCCTCCTTCTCTATCCGGGATACATGACGTTTTCATGTATGCTACGTAGATACATGCCAGATTATTCTCATGTCATTCGGCCTGACGAAGCTGAGCTGGATCAGACGTTGAGTTACGTTGAACAACCAATACAATTCTTGATCGGAAAGAGAAACAGCTCAGAACGAAGACTATTCCGCTAGTGAAAGTCCAGTGGAGTCGTCATGGCACCGAGGAAGCGACTTGGGAGACAGAAGCAGATATGAGACAGAAATATCCCGAGTTATTCTCATGATGTGAGTATTTATTCAGCTTTTGATTTTACTGTTTGTACATACTTTGATTAATTGATTTCACGTTCGAGGACGAACTAATATCTAAGGGGGGAGAAATGTAATGCCCTAGATTGTATGTGGATAAAATGAAAAGATGAAGTGTTGCTTGAAGAAAGGGACCGCACCCGCGCCTAGAGAAGCACCGCACCCGCGGTGCATGGACAGAAAGTTAGCCATTTTTACAGTAGGGTCACCGCACCCGCGGTCCAAGAAGGAGTGCACCCGCGGTTGATGGACAGAGAGTTGGAAAGTATTTACAGAAATGACACCGCACCCGCGGTTCAAACGTAACCGCACCCCCGCGCGGTCGTCGATTTTGGAAAATGAATGGACTGCCGAAGCTTAAGCGCACCCGCGGTCTAGACGGAGCGCACCCGCGGTGCTTGGTGCGAGAAATCCACCTTTGAATTTTATGTTGACACATGGCCTGAGGTATAAATAAGTTGAGCATGACTCACTTCTTCTTCATTCTAGCATACCAGCAACGATGGAGAGAGTTTCTTCAAGCCTTTCCCTCCATCTTTATCATTTGGTTGTGTAAGAATTACTCATCCAAAAGTTAATCCAAGCTTAGATTCTTGTTCCTCACTTCAAAGGCTACAAGAGGATGTAAGTTGGGTTATGCTTCAGCATGATTTAGATTCCATGTGTTGAAAAATTATGATATGATGGTTATTATGTATTCTTGACATGTTGGACATAGTATATTTGCAACCGGATCGAAGAACGGACACTGTATGCTATTGTTATGAAATTCCATCTTGTATGAGTTGAGATAACGCAGATTTCGGGAGATTATGATTGTTGTTATTGATGTTATGGCTTGTGGATAATATGTTGTTATTGGATGATCGGTATCGAGAAAATATGCCGTTATACCGTCGAATTGTATCAAGATTTGATATTAAACCGTACTAGCATTAGTTGGAGTTATGATTTGATATTGTGCATCTCAACATTGTCATTTCAGATTTGGATTGACAGGTTCGATATCCCTACTTCGAGACTTCGAATTATTCCAACGACAAGAAAGGTATAATTCATGTTTGTTTGGGGAAGACACAACTCAAATGAGATTCAATTTGAGTTTCCCAACCAAATCACTACTAATAGTTGTTTATCTTTTGATATGAATTTGATTTGTTTATAGATTTATATTCAAATCTCTTGATATGATGCTGTCTTGTTTATAGATTTATATTCAAGCCTTTGAGATAGGAGAGTCATTGGCAGACTTGCCAAACTAGATGTTCGGTGGTATCGACGCTTCGGATCAGATTCACTCCGATTGTAGACATTCGATACAGACATGACCGAAGTCTAGGAATAAGACGACGTACAGTTACCCCGGTTGGGAGGGTAGGTGACAGACAGTGACGTTTTATTCACCCGGATCCCTAGAGTAGAGTCGAGTCTAGTCAAGACATGATTTCATTTGAATTGCATGCTCATATAGATTGGTTTCATAGACTATGGAACCATTGTTATTGCTTTCATGCATGATTTATGACTATGTATTAGCATGCATACATGTTTATACTGGGATTTGTTCTCACCGGAGTTTCCGGCTGTTGTGTCTGTATGTGTGCATAACAACAGGTGGGGCAGGATCTAGGTCACGACAGAGATGAGTTCGAGATAGCGTGGTGACTTCGGGCGCAGAAGATTACTAGTTGTTTCTTACGAGACTTGTACTACTTGTGGTTGTAGTTTGTATTAAATACTGGTTTATATGAATGTATTAGAACAAGACAAGTAATTATGTTTATTGAAATAAAATGAAGAACTATCTTATGCTGTTTATATACATTTGAATTAATGTTAAAAAGCAAAATTTTGACCCACATTTTTGAATAAAGATCCGATTAATCCCGAAAAGAATTGAGTTAGAGCCCGGGTCCCCACAAGTGTTCTGGACTCCGCAACTCAGAAACTTATACTCTCCAAATTCGATTACACGGACAGTGAACAACGCCTCGAGACTCATCCTAGGACACTATGGCACTGACTCGACTCCACAAAGTGTCCCAAACGTTGACGCACACCAAACAAGCAACAAATCCGTAAACCCAAATTTTGACACCAATTTTTTTCCTACGATTTCTAATGCAACCAACGACTATCGACACGAAACGAAGCATCAAAACTCTTAGAACCCTAGGTTTCTTTTCAAAAATATGAAATGAATGGATGTGTATGTGTGTGTTCAAGTGTGTGTGTGCATGTTTTGCATAGTTAGGGGAATAAAAATTGGCTTAATTAGCCAATTACTTTGCTAATTAAATACTAACTCTATTAAAAATAATTAAAATGCTAACCCCTAATAATCTTGAATAAAATATCTTGGTTAAAAAAAATTAGAATGCATAAGTACTACATCCTTAAAGGTTTTAAAAAAAATCTTAAAATCACCTAATAATTAAATTAGGCTTTTAAAATTGGTCAAACTAAATAAATCTTTTAAAATATCCCAATCCTCACTTAAAAATAAAATAACACATTTTAAAATTGCCAAAATCGCCACCGGTCTCTTTTCCTCGATCCCGCATCGAATAATCGCCTGAAACATGAAACTCGAGAAAACATTTTAACTTGCATCACATAAACATAAATAATTTAAAATAATGCAAATTTCACAAATTATGCATTACTAAACTCTTTTAAATTAAATAAATGATTTGACAATTAAATATGCATGGTTTTATGTGTACTGATTTTGAACTCTGCATTGCTAATCTTGAATTTCGAGTAACATTAATCCATAAAACCCCAAAATATAATATCGATATTCTGCTTAGATAATAAAACCTTCCTACCATCAAACACATGTTTAAACTATTTCCTTCCCAATTACATTATAGTTGAGGCCTAAGACATTTAAACCTTCCTCATTTGAACGAATGTCACACTTTGACGTAACCTCAATACTTAATTCATTCTAACGTATAAAGCTTAATAAGTTTCCCCTGTTAATGATGGACTAATTCCAAAAATCAACTTCACTTATAACCATAATTCTAGAATCCTCATATAAAGATTTTGATTTCTTACTCGATAAAAATCTTAATATTCGATCATTAGTAACTATGTTGAATACAACTAATTCCTTTTTGTTTTTATTTCACCCAATATCCCCGTATGATCACTTGAAATTAAACCTTCCACAACCCAAGTTGTTTAGATAACTTAATTCCAGTACTCATATCCACTTAATCCTAAGTTTTTAATGACTTACAAATATTCCTCAAGACAAGGTGCCTGATGGGGCCTCTTGCCAAGCCTATCGACCTCAATGTCTCTTGGTCCTACCCTGCCGCCAAAGCTCTCGACACGGAAACTGTATAAGTCGTAAGACCAGCAACTCGAACAACACGGCGCAAGATCAGCCGCAACCCATCCATAAATGTCTCAGCTCCCGGACATCATTTGCAACCAGGGGCACAATGTGACACCCCCTCTCAAACTCCATGACGAAGTCTGCCACATTGATGTCTCCCTATCGCAGCGTCATGAACTCCCTGGTCAGGCGGGAGCGTACTTCTTAATGAAGTACTTTAAGTAGAAAACCTCCTTGAACCCATTCCACGTCAGTGTTTGTAAGTTCACTGACACTGACGCGCTTTCCCTCCAAAGCCTGGCGTCTCCAGTCAACAAGAAGGTGGCATCTAACTCGGTTTGCATCCTGCAGCTCTATAAACGCAAAAATTACCTCGATGGACTTAATCCATCCTTCCGCTATCATCAGGTCAGTAGTCTCCGAGAACTCCTTCGGATCCATCCTCTTAAACCTCTCATAACTTCCTTCGGTCTGGGCCTCGCCCCTGTGTCTACCGCAGTCTGGTTCCCCGCAAATTGTGCGAAGAACTGGGTCATCCCTGCAAGTATCTGAGCCTGCATATCTGGGGGTGGACGAGGGGGAGTGACCCTCTCCCCATCCTGGGCTTCCCTATTCTCATCGCATGCTTCACGCACAATCCTACGTCTGGGAGACATACTTTTCCAAGGTTTACCAACACGTAAACCCAACATGCATGAACAAAATACTAATATCATAAGATGCACGTAATTTGAATTTAAATATGCACATGCTGAAATCATGACTTGATGTTAATATATGAAATAATTTAAAACCTTAAAACTTAGAGACTTGAGGTGTGACTTCATGAGCTTCTCGCAGCTGGCAGTAGGCATAACCATTTACAAGAACACCGCTCTGATACCAACTTTAACGTGCCCTATTTTGAACTACTTGAAATTTGTGGAAAAATTAAATTTTCTTAAATACAAAATAAACTATCAAATTTCTGTAAGGGATCGATTTTAGGTGCCCGAATGCGCAACGGAAGGTACAAAATTTTCGGTTTTTGCAAGAGAAAAATCGAGCACCTTAGTACTAGTGTGTAACATATACTAAACACCTTTGTCGTACATAGGGTGTTAAGAAATTATACCGATGATGGCTCCAACTTAGTTGTCAAGCAACTAAGCTCTTCAATAGCAAGACCTTCTACAAGCTTCTTTTGAAAACTCCTTGTTCAAAATTAGGCCCACCACTAGCTAGGAAGATCCACTCATATTTTGCGCTAGAAAAATATGAGGATTTTTCTTTGAGAAGTGAATTGTTTCTCCAACAATTGAAGAACAAAAATGGAGAGAAAAATGAGGGAGAAATCCCCTTGAATTTTCGGCCAAAGATGAGAATGGGAGTGAATGAGTTGTCTTGGTTGTGGGAAAGCTAAAGGAAGCATGCGCATGCCATGCCAATATTTTAATCAAAAGTAATCACAACTCTTCATCTCCCAAGCATGCAAAACCTAGTGGGCTTGTAACATTTACAAAGGGCCCATGGACTTTTTAATTTAATGTCTCAAACATATTTGAGCCCAATTAAACTTTACTTGATTTTACTCAAGCCCACTAGTTAAATAATTATTTCCAATTGGGCTCTACAAGGCCCAATGTTATTAATTCAACACTTGAATTAATTTAATTATTTGGACTCTACCAGGCTCACTAGTGTTTAATTAATTCAACACTTGAATTAATTTAATTTAGTCCATAACAATGTTTATGAAAATCACAATTTTCAAATACATTATTCACTTGGCCTAGTTAATTTAGGAACACATTCATAAATTAAAAATTACATTTCTCTCATAGAAGTCATACTTCTATTTTTCCTTACGCTTATAGACTCATTTATAAGCTGTTCAACACTTTGAACTTTTTTTCTCAACGGGATCTAGAAAGCTAGTACTTGTGTGGCCCTCAATGGTTCATTGATACAACTAACCGTGGGTTCACATCTCCATGTGATTCGGACTAAACATATCCTTATACGAGCATACCCCAATTGCTCCATTCTTACTTATCAACTCCTTGATAACAAGAACGTCAGAACTCAAGTCTGATAGTACCCAACCAACCATGTTAAACGCCTAGCAGCATCGCTTACATGATTCCCTAGGTATCAAATGATAGTGCCTGCAAGAACCCTTTAATTATGGTTAGCATACAGTACGGTCCCTTCAACTCATATATCCCGACCGATTCGACAAACATTGGTATATCGAGAGTTGTCAATGAATCGATACTATGTGTCATGTCGTAGTTGCATCGATGGTGTAATCTATGAAACCCCTTTCATAATTACCACCATACTCTGATCAGATTTCAAACTACATACACATGAGAACACATAGGATATCTATACCCGAAGGTAAGCGGTGAATCCACGACTACAATGCATCGACTCCTATATGTTTCGACAGAACACCCAACCTTGCCACCTGATGACCCCATGAGAGTCGGTAAACAAGACAAAGTGTAATTCTAGCACATAGAGTCTCAATGTTGTCCCGGGTCATAAGGACTAATGGTGTACACCATAAACTAGGACTTTTCCACTCGATAAGTGAGAACCACTTGGAAAGTCCTTTATGGAGGGTTGTTCAGTGCACTCTACCAGGAGCACCTATCTCATGCTCGGACATCACAATGTCCCCTACCAATGAAACATGGTACTCACATCGCAGATACTAGTCTCGAACTCGAGCGGCCTATATCCTTCTTAGTGGCGGCTGAATCAACTAGGAACCGTTTAGATATACAGTATTACAAATATGAGTTTCATGATAATCATATGAGCATCTCATATTCTTTCTACTATTTGTACATTCAAGGACTTTATCTATGCAACTAGCATGGGTATACAGATAAAAAAGTGCCAAAATGATAAATTCAAATATTATTAAAAAAGACTGTTTATACATAGAGTTTCATTGTGAACACTCGGCCAACACTTGGCTCGACGTGCATCTACTCTAACAATTTCGGTCATCAATCGATTGTTCAACCAAAATATTTGTAATAGAGATCACTAATAAAGTTTGCTAAAGAAAAAATAATTGATTAAATATCGTAAACAATAACGTGAAATCAGAGTATTTGAAACATTTCATAATTTCTTAAAAACATGGGCGGTCCTTGGGTTTAGCCTCTTGCTCAGTCCAAGCCGACTCATTGGTCCCCACCCCTCGTCTCCTCAAAGTCATCCTCACCTGCATCGATCAAGTCGAGTAAGTCTGAAGACTCAACATGTATAAACTGAAAATAACAAGTAATACGTAATAAAACCACATGCATCTTTAAAATAGAGTGTACATACTTGAAACTTGAACGTGACATCATAAACATACTTGAAACATGAACGTAGTAGCATAAACGTAGACGTGCCATCATCATAAAATTTTTCTTAAACATACTTGCATCATACATACTTGAGCATACATAACATCATTTTGCGTAGAGATATGTTTCAAAGCAAGTGACACATACATAAAAGTGTCTGATCAGAGTAAAGCACAGTACTGGGCTGGTAGGGAAAGTACATTACCACATACATTAGATCCCCGTTCGCTTTAACGGGTGGATTGGTCCTGGTCATGATTTACCGCTTTCCAATCCTGATCTAAATCCGTTCATGCTTTAACGGGCTGGATTGGTCCCTGGTCATGCTTTATCGCTTTCAATCACATACTAATTTGGTCACAAGACATTTAGCATACCTCAAAAACGTGAAATATTTTCTTTTTTGCACGTCGAACATACTTACTTTGCGTTGAGAGATTCGTTGGATATCGCTTGGGGCCACAGCTGCAACATACTAACAATTATTCGAATACTTACCTTGTAAGGTCCAAAATTAAGACGACGTAATCCAACTGCATGCGAATCTAGGAAATTATGAAAAATTGAGTATTAATTGATTTTAGTTGCTAATTAATTATGTGACATACTTGTTTATATGCTGCATTAGACTTTTATTATCATCATGCATTTAGTGGTATTTTTAGGAATATTCAAAGATGATCGAGGAACGGAGACCGAGGGATGAAAATGAAAAATTTTTATTAAATGATTATTTTTTTATTTTAAAATATGGCCGATGCTTGTTAGTATTTTCGAAAATAAGGGTTTTGAGGTGATTTTATACGCCGGGACATAAATTTTATCGTTGTTGGTTTTTCAACTAAAATACGAGCTTTTTGGCAACCCGCTAATAAATTCACATTTTAATTAAAGAAAAACTTTGCTAGTATTTTATTTAAATCTTAATTTAACTAATGGGCTTAATTTTATGGCTTAATAGGCCTAAAGCCTACTTAGTGATTAGATTATTTAATGTGTTAATTAAAACAAAACCCTAGTCTACCTTTGAATCAAGAGATCGGCCACCCCATTTAAAATTCTGAAAACTCCTCTCCCCTCACTAAAACTCACGGCTGCACACACTTGGGCATTAAGAAGGACTTTTCGAAAGGCAGCAAGCCAAGTGGAAGCCATCGTCGCATCCCGTTCTTCGTCGTCAACGTATATTCGAGCGTATATTACGCAAAGGCACACCCTAATCTCCCTTTTCTCATCCATCATATATTAATGTTTAAATTATTGGATGCATGAAAAACATAAAAGAAAAAACAAGTGCCACTTTTCTAAATTTTCGTTTTGGATCATAGCATGATATGTTAAGCAAGGTTTTTGATTCTTAAATCATGATTGTATGTTTTAAGGACTGCCATGATCTAGGCCATGATTTACAAGGGTTTACACGTGAGTTAGGGTCCTGTAAGCGCACCACACACGCTGGAAATTGAAGAGCACCAAATAAAACGTAAGTTGCTGTCATGGGAAGAACATGGGTTCGGTTAGGGGTCCTCACGGCCGGGCTTTGTGCGGCTCTTGTCCAGGGGCTAGCCAGGGGCGTGGGGGAGACCAGGGAAGAGTCCTAGCCATGATAGGACTCGAGTTGAGAGGCGGCGAGGAGTCCTTTGCATGAGGGACTCCTAACCGAGAATCCGGGAAATCGCGTGCAGGGTTCTGCACATTGCACCAGCTTGGGCGCGCGGTTCAGGGTCCTGGCTGGGCCAGGTCTGGTCCTTAGGGTCCTTAAAGGGTGCACATCAGGTTGGTTTGTGACTAGAGTCATCGGCTAGGTCCCTGCATGCGTAAATCTTAGAGTCCATGCATACCCAAATTCTCGGCCACATAGGTGTGTGTAGAGGGTCCACGTTTTTGGCTTTAGGATGGTTTTCTTGTCAAAGTTAGAGTCCAGTAGGTTACTTTGGGATGTTGGGCAAGTTTTGGCTCGACGTGGTCCGGGGTAACTCTTGAAAATCAAAATTTGGCTCGGGTCGAAGTTTAAGTGTCAAATGGACTCGAGTTGAGAGGCGGCGTGGAGTCCTTTGCATGAGGGACTCCTACCCGAGAATCCAGGAAATCGCGTGCAGGGTTCTGCACTTCGCACCAGCTTGGGCGCGCGGTTCAGGGGGTCTGGGCTGGGCCAGGTCTGGTCCTTAGGGTCCTTAGGGGTGCACATCAGGTTGGTTTGTGACTAGAGTCATGGGCTAGGTCCCTGCATGCGTAAATCTTAGAGTCCATGCATACCCAAATTCTCGGCCAGCATAGATGTGTGTAGAGGGTCCACGTTTTTGGCTTTAGATGATTTCTTGTCAAAGTTAGAGTCCAGTAGGTTACTTTGGGATGTTGGGCAAGTTTTGGCTCGACATGGTCGGGGTAACTCGTGAAAATCAAAAGTTGGCTCGGGTTGAAGTTTAAGTGTCAAATAAGGCTTTCAAAAAGAAAATTGGAAAACGACTCACGGGGGTCGATCGTGGTCCATAAGGGCTAAAATAATATAAAAAGACTAAATTTAGAATTTAGGAATTTTATATTAAAGTTTGAAATTTTTCGGGATTAAAACACCGTCAAAACAATTAAATAAGGATAAATGAAAAGTCTAAGTTTTAAGCCAATAAAATTATGGGAAAAATTAATTTAGGCTTAAATAATTATTTGGGACATGTTAGAGTCATGAAATCAAGAAAAAAATCGAAAACGTAAAATGTTTAGTCCAGGGGTAAAACAGTCTTTTTACATCGGAAAATTAGTAAAGGTCATGGCAGTGCCCTAAATGCTGTTTTATGATATTATGATTATTTTTTTACTTTTATGATGTATCCATGATTAAATTATGAATTTTAAATGTCTAAGGGATTTTTATGATTTAAGGAAGACATTTAAAAGACATGTTGCATGCTTGTTTCGAAAACAAAATGTTATGTTATGCATGATTTTTATAAAGTGATGTGAATTAAAAATGTTGAAGGAAGTGAAGTGATTGTGACTAATTCGTTGATAATGGCGACGTCGTGAGGGTTATGGTCCCAGTGGGAGCCCGACGATCGTGTTTCCATTATTGCGAATATGAGGTTATGACGTTTGAGGAAGAATGAGAATATCGTGAGGGGAGAAGGCCCCAAGAGCCCATTTATGGGAGAAGGCCCCAGAGGGAGCCCTGACGATCGTATTTCTATTGATCATGTTAGGCCAAGGCTCAGTTGACCGGTGAGAGTGTCGCTGATGTCCCCGCCGCCCAGTATTGTGGTTTTATGTAGATGGATCCATCGTCATGTCATGTCATGTCAGGAAAGTCACAATTAACGATCTGAATTCAACAAAAGAAAAAAAAGGGGGAAATGTTCATGATTATGTTTAAGGTTTTATGTCATGTCATGTTGAGGAAAAGGAAATGCATGTTTGCATGTTATGAAAATGTTTATGTTTAAATTTTATGCATCATGAAAATGTTTACGAAAATGTTTATGATTATGCATCTTCATGAAAACGATATTTTAATACAAGTATTTTTCACCGTTATATGTTGACTGTATTACGTATTACCGTTATCAAGATTATGGTGTGTTGAGTCTTTAGACTCACTAGGTGTGATGGATGCAGGTGGTATCGAGGGAGGACTTGATGAGTGATTTGACTGGGCTGAAGGCGCACACAACCGGAGGACCAGCGCTACATTTTCCGCATTATGCTTTATGATTTAAGTTAAAGATTTTTAAGTTTATTTATTTATGCATTTGAGAGATTTTTGAGAGGTTTAGTATGGGCTATTCTTTTCAAATTATTTTTGTAGGTTTGGTAAAATGTTTGACGATTTTATGCTTCAAAATATTTTCTTTGGATTTTTAAATAGCAGTTGGATGGTTATTTTTAAAATGATGTCAAAATATTTTATGGTTCGGCCGATGCTAGGTGAGGTTTTAAAAAAAAATTTAGTACTTTTAAAGCAATAAAAAGGACAGGACGTTTCAGTTGGTATCAGAGCAAAGGTCCTGTAAAGAATTGTGCCACCATCAGCGCCGGGAAGATCAGTCGTCAAGCCTCAAGTTGTAAGTTTTACTTGCTTTATGTGATTCTATATGATTTAACCTGCATGACGTTATGGATATTATGTTTATGATACATGTTTATAGCTTTTTGAGTAGTATTGCCTTGCATGCTTAAAATGCTAATTAAGTCAGGATGTGTTACATGATTAGAGAACTTAGATTTAAATGCATGTTGGTTACGTTAGAATTTGGAAAACATTCAGATATAATGCCTCCTAGACTTGCACCCGTTCATGAGAATCAAGCTGAAACAGTGTTAACCGTCGAGGAAATAGTCAAGGGAATGGACCTCCACCGCCACCACCACGGGATGCTGCTACACGTGCACTTGAGGGGATGGCTCGTCTCTTCGAGCAGCAAGCAGCAGCAGCAGTTATAGCAACAGTTACAACAGCAGTTACAGCAGATGCAGCAGCAGCAGGCGACTAGGCCACAGCAGGATGTTTATGAGCAGTTCCGGAGGCTAGGGCCGAAGGAATTTTCTGGCACTACCGATCCTTTTGCTGCAGAGGGTTGGATTCGTTCACTTGAGGTACATTTTCGCTATCTTGATATGGGGATGCGGACCGGGTGAGATGTACCACTTATCTGTTTAGAGACGACGCTTCTTTATGGTGGGAAGGAGCCGAGCACGGTGTCGACCTTGCCACACTCACTTGGGCACAGTTCAAGACGAAGTTCTATGAGAAATATTTCACCCCGGATGCAAGGAGCCGAATAAAGAGGGAATTCATGGCTCTTCGCCAGGGAGATGCCACTGTTGCTGAATTTGTGAAGAAGTTTGATAGGGGTTGCCACTTTGTGCCTCTTATTGCCAGGGATGCTGAAGAAAAGCTCAGACACTTTATGGATGGCCTACGACCTACCATTCGGGATAAAGTTATGATGATGCGTTGGAGAATTATGCTATGGCAGTTACTTATGCATATCAGGCTGAGCAGTCCTTGAGGGACATTGAGTTTGAGATTCAGCGCAAGAGGCAGCACTATCAGAATAACAATAAGCCGAATAAGAAGCCAAATACGGGTCCTCCTAGACCTCAAGGGCCTCAAAAGCCCCAAGGTCAAGTCAAGAAGCCAGCGCCACCAAAGCCACAAAATCCTGGAACACCAAAGCCTGCTGAGAGGCAACTATGCAAACATGCAACCGCCCACATCTTGGCAAGTGTGAATGGGACATCTTGGCAAGTGTGAATGGGGATCGTTTAAATGTTTCTACTGCAAGGAGGATGGACACAAAGCCAATGACTGCCCAAAGAGGAAAGCAGCTACTACGGCCCGAGCTTATGTTATGAATGCCGAGGATGATGAGGGAGAGGCAGACACTACACCATCACGGGTAACCTAGTTATTTAACATTTTTATATTGATTGCATGAAATGTTAAATTGGTTAATATTATGGATCTGGGACCAAGATTCAACCTAGAATAAATTAGGTTGCATGTTCTACTTAGTGGGACTTAAGTGTTGATGTTAGAAACCATAGAAATGATTTGAATTTTGTGCCTTATTCTATGTGAAGGATAAATTGATTCCAAGTGAAAAGTTTTAGGGCCAAAATTAAAGAAAATCATAATTAAGAGGGATTTCGAATTATTGGGGGATAATTGTGCAAATTTCAAAATTTTAAGGTCTAAAACGTAATTTTTCGAAAATTAAAGGGACTATAATGCAACAATTCGAAAATAAGGGACCTAAGTGCAATTTCTGAAATCTTAAGGATCAAAATGTAATTCTCGAAACAGGAAGAGCTAAATCAGAACTTCGAATAATATAACGACTTAATTGCAATAATTAAAAATTTTGGGGTCAATTTTGCAAATTTCAAGTTGAGGGACTAAAGTGCAATTTTTCCTAGAAACGTTTAAGTTCAACACGAAACCTTCTTATAACTTTGGAAATTAATGATTAAATCCTTAAGATTCAACGCGAAATGATATATAGACAATTTTCATCGCAGGGAGGATCATCATTTTAGGTGTAGCTACCCATGCATTGCTAGTTCAGGAGCTATACACTCTTTCATATCTGAAACCTTCATAAAAAGACTGAAAATTACTCCTCAAGATATGGGTTTGGGTTTCAAAGTTTCTATTCCATCCGGCGATCAGATGCTCACGTCTAAGATTGTTAAGAATCTGGAGCTTGGTTATTCAAAGATGTTGTTCGGGCAGATCTTATTGTGCTTCCTATGCCCGAATTCGATATTATACTTGGGATGGATTGGCTATCAGCGAATAGAGCATCGATTGATTTTCGTCAGCGATCAGTATCTATTAGGCCACCTAGTGGTAAATCTTTTGTCTTTGAGGCGGCAAGAAACAAGCAAATGCCGCACATTATCTCTTGTCTATGTGCGAGGAAGCTTATTAAGCGTGGATGTCAAGCTTATCTAGCATGTGTGACTACTACACATGAATCCATAGTCAGAAGATAGAAGATGTTGATATTGTGAGAGATTTTCCTAGCGTCTTTCCCGACGACGTTTCTGGCATTCCGCCCGATCGTGAAGTGGAATTCTCTATTGATCTTATGCCGGGCACTGTTCCTATATCTAAAGCACCTTATCGTCTAGCACCTGCTGAAATGAAAGAACTAAAAGATCAAATCCAAGAATTGCTAGACAAGGGTTTCATTCACCCTAGTTACTCTCCATGGGGCGCTCCGGTATTGTTTGTGAAAAAGAAAGATGGTACCATGCGTCTTTGTATCGATTAGGGAGCTTAATCGGGTCACTATCAAAAATAAGTATCCACTGCCAAGAATTGAAGATTTATTTGATCAGTTGCAAGGAGCATCGATATTTTCTAAGATTGATCTGCGATCTGGATGCCACCAGTTGAAAGTCAAAGAGTCTGACGTTCACAAGACAGCGTTTCGCACGAGATATGGGCACTATGAGTTTATGGTCATGCCATTCGGGTTGACCAATGCGCCAGCGATCTTCATGGATCTCATGAATCGCGTATTTCAGCCATATCTGGATCAGTTTATTATTGTCTTCATTGATGACATATTGATCTATTCCAAGAACAGAGATAAGCATAGCCGTCATTTGAGGATCGAACTGCAGGTATTACAAGACAGAAAGCTATATGCAAAGTTCAGCAAGTGCGAGTTTTGGCTTGACAGAGTGCCGTTCTTAGGCCACGTCATTTCTAGTGATGGCGTAGAAGTTGATCCGAGTAAAGTTGAGGCAGTAAAAGAATGGCCAATACCGAAGAGTGTCACGAGATTCGCAGTTTCTTGGGACTAGCTGGGGATCCGAGTGTCAAGATAGTTTTGACAAGTTGAAGCAAGCCTTGATATCCGCACCAGTGTTATCTATGCCATCGGGGCAAGGGGAGTATGTTTTTATACCGACGCTTCTAAGCTTGGTTTGGGTGCAGTTCTGATGCAAAACGACTGAGTTATCGCCTATACGTCAAGACAGCTGAAAATTCATGAAAAGAACTACCCTACCCATGATCTTGAGCTTGCAGCAGTAGTCTTTGCACTAAAAATTTGGAGACACTACCTTTATGGGGAGAAGTGCAAGATATTCACCGATCATAAAAGTTTGAAATACTTCTTCACCAAAAGGAGTTGAATATGAGACAGCGCAGATGGCTTGAATTGGTAAAGGACTATGATTGTGACATTAGCTACCATCCAGGGAAAGCTAATGTAGTGGTAGACGCATTGAGTAGAAAAGCAGCAGTTATCACTCATTTATCACTCCAAAGACCGTTGCAGTCCGAGATACAGCGGTTTGAGCTTACACTGTATGCTAGGGGCGAGGTCCCTAATCTTGCCACATATTCAGTACAGTCGACTTTGAGAGACAGAATTCGTGATGGGCAGTCTACTGATGAGCAGTTGCAAAAGTGGATAGCTAGAGATGAAGCCAAGGGCCGGAATTTATATTCAGTAGTGGATGGCTTGGTCCGTTATAGAGACCGTCTATGGGTTCCTAGGGATGATTCCTTGAGAAAACTTATTATGAAGGAAGCCCATGACACACCATATTCCATTCATCCGGGTAGCACAAAAATGTATAGAGATCTGCAGTTGTTATATTGGTGGCCAGGCATGAAGAGGGACATTCTGTATATGTATCTGAGTGTTTGACTTGTCAGCAAGTCAAAGCAGAGCATCAAAGACCAGCGGGAAAATTAAAACCTCCCTATCCCCGAGTGGAAATGGGAGAACATCACTATGGACTTTGTTGTGGGATTGCCAAAGACAGTTAAAGGATTCAATGCCATTTGGGTGATAGTGGATCGTCTTACGAAATCAGCGCATTTTCTACCTATTAAGACGACATTCACCATGGTACAGTATGCAGAGTTATATTCGGGAGATAGTTCGTCTGCATGGGATACCGGTATCTATTGTTTCTGACAGAGACCCACGATTCACTTCATCTTTTTGGAAGAGTCAGCATGCAGCGATGGGGACCAAGTTATTGTTCAGTACAGCGTTCCACCCTCAAACCGATGGTCAGCCAGAAAGAGTTATACAGATTTTGGAAGATCTACTGCGAGCATGTGTTATTGATTTCCAAGGCAATTGGGAACCCAAGTTACCTCTAGTGGAGTTCACCTACAACAATAGATTTCCAATCATCAATTGGGATGGCTCTTTTGAGGCACTCGGAAGAAAATGTAGATCTCCTATTCATTGGGACGAGGTTGGGGAAAGAAGAGACATTGGTCCAGATGTGATTGAAGAAACAGCTGAGCTTGTAGTCAAGATTCGTGATAAATGAAGACTGCACAAAGCCGACAAAAGAGTTATGCGGACAAAAGACGAAGGGACTTGGAGTTTGCAGTAGGCGACCACATGTTTGTGAAGATAGCACCCATGAAGGGTGTTATGCGTTTTGGCAAGAAGGGCAAGCTTAGTCCTAGATTTATTGGCCCATTCGAGATTTTGGAGAGGATTGGGACACTAGCTTATAGAGTGGCATTGCCACCCGCACTTTCTGGAGTTCACAATGTGTTCCACATTTCGATGCTGCGGAAGTACATGTCTAACCCATCACATGTGCTTGATTATGAACCTATTCAACTAACTCCAAATATGTCGTATGAAGAAAGACCTGTCCAGATTCTGGCTAGACAAGAAAGACGATTGCGTAACAAAGTCATTCCAATGGTCAAGGTCAAGTGGCTGAATCACTCGGAAGAGGAAGCTACTTGGGAAACCGAGAGGGACTTGAAGAGTCGCTGTCTGGATCTATTCGGTAAGTTCTAATTTCGAGGACGAAATTTTATTTAAGGGGGGAGGAATTGTAAAGTCCAAAATTAAGACGACGTAATCCAACTGCATGCGAATCTAGGAAATTATGAAAAATTGAGTAATTAATTGATTTTACTTGCTAATTAATTATGTGACATACTTGTTTATATGCTGAATTAGACTTTTATTATCATCATGCATTTAGTGGTATTTTTAGGAATATTCAAGTGACGATCGAGGAACGGGGACCGAGGGCTGAAAATGAAAAATGATTTTATTAAATGATCATTTTTTATTTTAAAATATGGCCGATGCTTGTCAGTATTTTCGAAAATAAGGGTTTGAGGTGATTTTATACGCCGGGACGTAAATTTTATCGGTGTTGGTTTTTCAACTAAAATACGAGCTTTTGGCAACCCGGCTAATAAATTCACATTTTAATTAAAGAAAAACTTTGCTAGTATTTTGTTTAAATCTTAATTTAACTAATGGGCTTAATTATGGCTTAATAGGCCTAAAGCCTACTTAGTGATTAGATTATTATTTAATGTGTTAATTAAAACAAAACCCTAGTCTACCTTTGAATCAAGAGATCGGCCACCCCATTTAAAACTCTGAAAACTGTCCCCTCTCTAAAACTCACGGCTGCACACACTTGGGCATTAAGAAGGACTTTTCGAAAGGCAACAAGCCAAGTGGAAGCCATAGTCGCGTCCCGTTCTTCGTCGTCAACGTATATTCGAGCGTATATTACGCAAAGGCACACCTAATCTCCATTTTCTCATCCATCATATCATATTAATGTTTAAATTATTGGATGCATGAAAAACATGAAAGAAAAACAAGTGCCCATTTTCTAAATTTTCGTTTTGGATCATAGCATGATATGTTAAGCAAGGTTTTTGATTCTTAAATCATGATTTTATGTTGTTTAAGGACTGCCATGATCTAGGCCATGATTTACAAGGGTTTACACGTGAGTTAGGGTCCTGTAAGCGCACCACACACGCTGGAAATTGAAGAGCACCAAATAAAACGTAAGTTGCTGTCATGGGAAGAACATGGGTTCGGTTAGGGGTCCTCACGGCCGGGCTTGGTGCGGCTCTTGTCCAGGAGCTATACAGGGGCGTGGGGGAGACCAGGGAAGAGTCCTAGCCATGCTAGGACTCGAGTTGAGAGGCGACGAGGAGTCCTTTGCATGAGGGACTTCTACTCGAGAATCCAGGAAATCGCGTGCAGGGTTCTGCACTTCGCACCAGCTTGTGCGCGCGGTTCAGGGGGTCTGGGATGGGCCAGGTCTGGTCCTTAGGGTCCTTAGGGGGTGCACATCAGGTTGGTTTGTGACTAGAGTCATCGGCTAGGTCCCTGCATGCGTAAATCTTAGAGTCCATGCATACCCAAATTCTCGTCCAGCATAAGTGTGTGTAGAGGGTCCACGTTTTTTGCTTTAGGATTGTTTTCTTGTCAGAGTTAGAGTCCAGTAGGTTACTTTGGGATGTTGGGCAAGTTTTGGCTCGACGTGGTCCAGGGGTAACTCGTGAAAATCAAAAGTTGGCTCGGGGTCGAAGTTTAAGTGTCAAATAGGGCTTTCAAAAAGAAGAAAATTGGAAAACAACTCACGGGGGTCGAGTCGTGGTCCATAAGGGCTAAAATAATATAAAAAGAATAAATTTAGAATTTAGGAATTTTATATTAAAGTTTGAGATTTTTCGGGATTAAAACACCGTCAAAACAATTAAATAAGGATAAATGAAAAGTCTAAGTTTTAAGCCAAATAAAATTATGGGAAAAATTAATTTAGGCTTAAATAATTATTAGGGACATGTTAGAGTCATGAAATCAAGAAAAAAATCGAAAACGTAAAATGTTTAGTCTAGGGGTAAAACGGTCTTTTTACACCAGGAAATTAGTAAAGGTTATGGCAGTGCCCTAAATACTGTTTTTATGGTATTATGATTATTTTTTTTATTGTTTATGATGTATCCATGATTAAATTATGATTTTTAAATGTCTAAGTGATTTTTATGATTCAAGGAAGACATTTAAAAGACATGTTGCATGCTTGGTTTCGAAAACAAAATGTTATGTTATGCATTTTTATAAAGTGATGTGAATGAAAAATGTTGAAGGAAGTGAAGTGATTGTGACTAATTCATTGATAATGGCGACGTCGTGAGGGTTATGGTCCCAGTGGGAGCCGACGATGTGTTTCCATTATTGCGAATATGAGGTTATGAGGTTTGAGGAAGAATGGGAATATCGTGAGGGAGAAGACCCCAGAGGGAGCCCATTTATGGGAGAAGGCCCCAGAGGGAGCCCCGACGATCGTATTTCTATTCGATCATGTTAGGCCAAGGCTCAGTTGACCGGTGAGAGTGTCGCTAATGTCCCCCCCGCCCAGTATTGTGGTTTTATGTAGATGGATCCATCGTCATGTCATGTCATGTCAGAAAAGTCACAATTAACAATCTGAATTCAACAAAGGAAAAAAAAAGGGGGAAATGTTCATTATGTTTAAGGTTTTATGTCATGTCATGTTGAGGAAAAGGAAATTCATGTTTGCATGTTATGAAAATGTTTATGTTTAAATTTTATGCATCATGAAAATGTTTACGAAAATGTTTATGATTATGCATCTTCATGAAAACGATATTTTAAGTACAAGTATTTTTCACCGTTATATGTTGACTGTATTACGTATTACTCGTTATCAAGATTATGGTGTGTTGAGTTTTTAGACTCACTAGATGTGATGGATGCAGGTGGTGTCGAGGGAGGACTTGATGAGTGATTTGACTGGGCTGAAGGCGCACACAACCCGAGGACCAGAGCTACATTTTCCGCATTATACTTTATGATTTAAGTTAAAGATTTTAAGTTTATTTCTTTATGCATTTGAGAGATTTTTGAGAGGTTTAGTATGGGCTTTTTTTCAAATTATTGCTTTTTAGGTTTGGTAAAATGTTTGACGATTTTATGCTTTAAAATATTTTCCTTTGGATTTTTAAATAGCAGTTGGATGGTTATTTTTAAAATGATGTCAAAAATATTTTTATGGTTCGGCCGATGCTAGGGGAGGTTTAAAAAAAAAATTTCTATTACTTTTAAAGCAATAAAAAGGAGAGGACGTTTCATACCTTGCAAACCTTAGACATAACAACCATGCTTACACCCAAACTCGGTCATTTTCTTACGACATTCTAAATCTATCATGTCTCGACCTTGTTTAATCATCGCACTAATCGAAGACCTCGAACCCCAAAGCAAACATATATTTTTCCTCAAATAAGTAAGACGTGGACCCTGTCCACCCCTCCGGGTCCGGGTCCGGGTCCGTGTAGGTACTGCATCTTAACTCTACGGAAATTACCAAGGCACGGACCCGTGTAAGGGTCCATCTACAGGTCCGTGTACATACTAGAAGGGCATACTCGGAAAGAAGGAGGGGCGCGGGCCCCATGCCAGGGTCCGTGTAACGGTACGTGTAGACTCGGAATTTTGACACTTCGAAGAAAACAAAGGCACGGACCCCGTGTAAAGGCCCGTCCCCGGGTCCGTGTACATGCGGGGGGAGCAAACCAACGAAAATTCCCGTGCTTGTGACTTAATCTCCCTAACTGGATCATCCCGATTATAAATCGACACCTTGAGACCCATCCTAGGATACTATAACACTGACTCAAACCTATACAATTGCCCCAAAACAACCACGCATCACAAGTAACGCAATAAACCTGTGAACACGACTTTTGACAACAAACCGATTTTTTTACGACTACTCATTCTCCCAAGTGTCTAATGACGCAAAATTAAACGTCAATAACCATCCCAACATCATTAACGATATAAATGCAGCAGCGATCACCTGTCGATCCCCAACGATGCCTGCAACAATAAAGCTTCAAGAACACTTTTTCAGAAAATGCAGTTTGAGCAGTCCCATGAAAATGGTCATAACTCACTCAATTCTTATCCAAATATTTCGAATTTTATATCAAATCGAAGACATCAAAAATTTCTACATTTCATATGTTGAAAGTTTTTCCAGAAAGCCCACCGAAAAATCGCAGTGTTAAAAATGATAGCAAAATCGTGATTTGTCATCCAAAAACAGTTTCAAAAGTGATCCAACCATATTTGCTCAAACTTCTACACAACATTCACATAGTTTTCATACAAAATACATCAAAATTTATACTATGACAAGATCGATGCAAAAACAAAATAATATACATGCCTTTTGATATTTAACGTTACCGAAACGACGACACCGAAGCGGGAAAGATGCGAGTGTTGATCCAAGACGAACGTGGCACGATTTCTTGAAGAAAAGTGGCGAGGATTGCTGAAATCTTGATGGGAGGGGACGGCTGCTGAGTTTTCTTAGAACTCTAGGTTTTATTTTTCTCTCAAAAATCTGAAATGAGATGGAATGAAATGTGTGTGCTGATGGTGTGTGTAAAAACATGTAAGTGTGTGTGAGTGTGTGTAACGCGTGTGTGTGTAATTAGGTGTAATTAGGGGCTAATTAGCTCAATTAAATAAATAATAAGAAATTTACATGATAATTAAAATATTAATTCTCCACTAAATTACTACCCCTAAATTGAAATAAAATGCACATGCCTTAAACATTAAAAGTTTAAAAATCTTACAATCACCTAATAAATTAAATTAGGCTTTAAAAATGCTAAAACTTAATAAATCACTTAAAATGTCCAATTCTTAACTTTAAATAAAGTACCACGTTTTAAAATTGCCAAAATCGTCGTCGGTCTCTTTCCTTGATCCCGCATCGAATAATCGCCTGAAACATGAAACTTAAGAAAACATTTAACGTGCATCGCATAAACATAAATAATTTAAAAAAAGTAATTTCAAAAATCATGCATCTAAAAAAAATCGTTTTAAACTTGATTAAATAATTTAATAATTAAATAAATACATGAGTTTTACGTTTACTGATTTTAGGCTCTACACATATTACGTGTACACAAGACTCAATCGAGTATTCTCAGCTATGCTCTGATACCAAGCTGTGTAGGGCCCTTAACTTTTAATTGTTATTACAATGCAATTATGTTAGGGTTAATTAATTACAGCGGAAAATGAGTTTAAATTTTCTTTACAATGAGCCCAAAATGTGTCAATTGTAATTATAATAAAAATAGTATATATATAGTTTCGTCTCATCACGTCACAATTTAAAACAAGCCCACACATAATCCAAAACATCTACATACAAACAAACTTATATCTTCGGGACATGCCCTGGTAAATAGATACATATATGCTGGGAAGACCACTAAACCTCAGCTCAAACTGTGACTCCATACAGAAGCACCCTCTCCGGCCTCCTGATATTCTGGAGTACCTGTCATTGTCCACATACAAAGACAACAACATCCCCCTCTGGGCTAAGCAAAGCTCAGTCTGAAACAACCACCATATATACCACAAGTATCTAAACAATGATATATGATATGCAATGCATGTATGTCGTGGAGGTATCAGGTCAAATGCCCATCCACTGAGCATGTCAGAATCAAACGAATCGCTATCAAATCAATTCTTGAGCTGGCACACCGGCCTCAATCAGGGATACTCGCATGATAACGTCGATAAAGCGCTATCAAATCCCAAATCTCAATCAATCATCGGGGCCACTAATGACTATTTTAAGGGCAACATAATGCCAAACATAGCATCGTGCTCACAAACTCCATAATCAAATCCAATCATATCAAGGTATCCAAGGATCATAGCTCAACGTGTATGTCATGTATGCCAAATTAAATCAACAAATAAGGCATATAGACATATATTCTAAATCACATCAATCAAAAATATATCATATGATACATATACCTGTCGTATGTTACTCGATCGCAACATACCTCAATTCTTCGTTCCAGTCGATGTAGCTTGAAGATATAAGTATAAAAATCTATCTACATCAATAACATATTCATTTCAATCAATAACATCATTCAAAATCAACAATATAAGTTTCAAATATATTTTGAAACTTTGAAAATTCATATCAAATTAAAATCATAACATAATTAAATTCTGACTTCAAAACATAGTTTTTGTCGGTTATTCCACTACATATATGATTTTGACTTCAAATACATGATATTCCAGCACTTCAATAATTAGAGCTGTTGAAACTAGAAGAAACTTACTTCAATAGAAAGCTCTCGACGCGAAGATTCCAAATATATAATTTGTTTCGCGTTTGGACGGTGTTTCGAGGTGATTTCGTACAATAGAAATCGAGTTTCTCTCGTTTATTCTCGAAGTTGATAAATGAAAATGAAAATAAACGTAAAAAAAATATTTTCCTTCACAGCTTCGTGCTCGAACGGAAACATCTCATGCCCGAGCGCGAGACGTTCTGTCCCCCGAGTGTCATTTGCATCGCGCTTGGGCGGTAACATCTCGCGCCCGAGCACGAGACGTTCTGCCCACGAGTGCTGGTTGTGCCACTCTCGGGCTGTAAATTATCACGCTCGAGTGTGAACTATTCTGTCTAACATCCTAGGATCCAAATTAGCAAAAGTGGTCAACAAAAAAGTTGTAGATCTATGTCTTAGCTTTCCAATGAAATTGGCCTCATTTCATTTGAACTAATACTCAGATAATTATGCTAGAAACCATAACATGTGTCACTTTTCTTTCGCGGTTCAGCATACTTTTCAAGTACAAATCAATTTCTAATACAATCTTTCATTATCACCACCTATTTTCTCATTTCATTGTCATGATCATATACGTAATCTCATGAAGATTTCTTAAATTATCGATAATCAAAGTGTGATTTACGATAATACGATACACGGTCCTTACAGAGAAGGAGGAGGAAAAATGATGGAGAATTAATGGTGAGAGTAAAAGTGGGTTTACATAGTCACTTTTCGCGTATGTACCGCCGCAACACCGCTTTTCAGCGCCTCAATGCCAAAATCCCGCAGCTTAAGCGCCTAGGCGCTACTATTCTTGCGCGCAGAGCTTGAATTGTAACCTCATGATCAATATTTTTTTTTTTTGAAATTTGGGCATTACAATTCTTCCACTACAAAAATAGATTTCGTCCTTGAAATCAAATCATCAATTTCAAGTTTACGATGTAATGATCAATACTGAAAGTAAGACCGAGAATAAAAGCATATTTCATTTGAATAACTCTAGATATTTATGTCTCATATTGTCTTCTAATTCCCAAGTTGCCTCCTCGACACCATGTCTGTTCTACTGTACTTTAATCAACAGTATCAATTTATTTCTGAGTTGCTTTTTTCTATCTAGAATCTGAATCGTTCTCTCAATATAGCTCAAAGTCTGATCTAACTCAACCTCGTCGGGTGAAAGTACATGAGAAGGATCGGATGATATTTTCTCAACATAGACACATGAAAAACATCATGAACACCTGATAATGCGGCGAGGAAGAGCTAATCTATAATCCAAATCACCAACACATTCCAAAATCTCATACGGACCTATTAATCTCGGTTATAATTTACCCTTCTTTCCAATCTAATTGTACCACGGAAAGGAGATATTTTCAAAAAAAACTCTGTCACCTTTCCTGAAAAATCAACTGTCGTATCCTGATGTTCGCATACATAGCCTGCTATCATGAGCAGCTCGCATACGACTCTAAATCAATTTCACCTTCTCTGTCATATCTCTTATCATATCAGGTCCTACAATTGGTGCTTCAGATAAATGATCCCAATACAGAGGAGATCGAAACTTTCTGCCATATAGTGCTTCAAATGGTGACATTCCAATGCACACTTGATAATTGTTGTTATAAGAAACTCGAAAAGTGGTAAAGAATCCTGCCAACCTATACGAAAATCCCATCACTACAGCTCTTACGCATATCCTCTAATGTCTGAATAGTACGTTCTGATTGTCCGTCTATCTGAGGATGATATTCTGGTACTCAAATGCAAACAAGTACCAAGGGCCTCTTGTAAACTCTGCCAAAAATGAGAAGAAAATCTGGGATCATAATCTGATACAATGGACTTAAGCACACCATGCAATCTCAAAACTTCTCGATATACATTTGGCCATTTGATCATGCCTATATGTCATCTGATAAGGAATGAAACACGAAGACTTGGTTAATCTGTCAACGATAACCCAAATTGCATTGCAACCCCCCTCGACGACCTTGGCAATTTCGTGACAAATCCATGGTATATTGGTTTCCACTTCCATTCTGGAACTTAGGCTATGAAAAAGACCTACTGGTTGCTTCCTTTCAGCTTTCACTTGTGTTGACAATTCAAACAACGAGTACAAATATGCTTTGTCAGATTAATTCTTTTTCCACCAAAAATTGTTTCTTCAAGTCAGTGTACATCTTTTTACTTTCAGGGTGTACACTGAACTTACTACATTGAGCATCACACAAAATCTGTATCCTCAATCTGAAATATTAGGAACTACAATACGATCATTCACATACCTCGATGTCCTGATATGACGAATTCAAGTTATTTCTGAATGCTTTGATATAACCTTTGAGTCTCTCTAATTTTTTACAAATAACTCTGGCTCTGCCTGAATAATAATACTCTTACAGGTTGAGTATCTATCACAAAATCCAAACCAGAAAGACACTTTCATATACTAGATCAGATATACTGCTGGTGATCAAGGACATATTGCATACTTTTCTGCTCAAAGCATCGGATGCTGCATTAAACTTGCTTGGATAATATTTTATTTCGCAATCATAGTCTTTCAACAAGTCTAACCAACGATTATGTCTCATGTTCAGCTCCGCTTGTGAAAAGAGGTATTTCAAACTCTTATGATCAGTGATATCTCAAATGTCTCCCCATACAAGTAGTGATGCCAAATCTTTAGGGAAAAATACCTGCTATGCTAGTTCCAAGTCATGCACTGTGTATCTGGACTCATGTGGCTTGAGCTGTCGTGAATCATAGGCAACCACACGGCCATGTTGTATTAATATACAACCCAGTCCTTGATGTGAAGCATTAGTGTGCAATGTAAATCCTCCTACACCTGATGGGAAAGTCAGAACTGGAGCGCTAGTCAATCTCTGATTAAGTTCAACAAAACTAGCCTTACATGCCTGCGACCAAATAAATGGTGCCGTTCTTTTGTGTCAGCTTTGTAATTGGCCTCGAAATCTGTGAGAATCCTTCAATAAATCTGCGATAATAGCCTGCCAAACACATAAAACTACGCAGCTCAGGAACTGATGTCGGTCTAGACCAATTGATGACTGCCTCAACATTACTCGGATCAACTGATATTCCAGCACTTGAAATCACATGTCCAAGGAAAAGCACTCTTTCCAACCAAAACTCGGATTTGGATAATTTAGGCATATAACTTTTCAGTTCGCAAAATCTGCAAAACAGCTCTCAAGTGCTCGGCATGCTCAAATTCAGATTTTGAATAAATAAGAATATCATCAATGAAGATCACAACAATTGATCTATATACATTTGAAACACACGATTAATCAAATCCATAATTACTGCAGGTTCATTGGTCAACCCAAAAGGCATAACCAAAAATACAAAATGCCTTTTGGCACTTTACTCGGATCAACTGATATACCAGCACTTGAAATCACCTGGTACGAAAAGCAGTCTTAGGCACATCTGCATCTCTTATCTCTAAACTGATGATATCCGGATCTTAAATTAATCGTAGAATATACCGAAGAACCCTGCAACTGGTCAAAGAGATCATCAATCCTTGGCAAAGGATACTTATTCTTTACTGTGGCTTTATTCAACTGTCTATACATTGACACAAAGCCTCATAGACCCGTCTTTCTTCTTCACGAATAAAACCGGAGCACCCCAAGGTGAAACACTTGGTCCTTATATATCCTTTAGCCAAAAGATCCTCAAGTTATTCCTTTAATTCCTTCAATTCAATTGGCACCATCTTATAAGGAGCTCTAGAAATAAGGTGTGTACCTGGCATCAACTCAATGTTGAACTCGATATCTCAGACTGGAGGAAATCCTTGAATTTCATCTGGAAATACATCTGAAAATTCACTAACAATTGGAATATCTACAAATTTAGGTACTGACCTTGAAATATCAATTGCATAAATCAAGAAACATTATGCTCTTTTTTGCAACAAACGAGTCATGGAAAAACCATATATCAAAGGAATCTTAACTTGAGAACCCTTACCATAGAACGTCCAATGATCTGTCATATCAGGTCTAAACTTAACAACCTTCTGAAAACAATCTACAGTAGCCCTGTATCTTGTCAACATGTCAATGCCAACTATGCAGTCAAAATCAGACATCTCCAACACAATACAATCAAGCTCAATGACATTATCCTCATAACGAAATTCATAACCACTTATCATTTCATCTGACCTCATCACTTTTCCCAATGGAGTATAAATAGATAACGTAGATGATAATGGCATATAATGCAGTGAATGTAAGGAGACAAAGTGCTCAAATATGAAAGTGTGTGATGCACCAGTATCAATCAAAACATAAGCAGAATAACTTGAGAGAAAACAATTATCTGCAATAACATTATCTAGAGCATTATGTGCCTCATCCTCAGTGAGTGCAAAAACTCGAGCATGTTGTCTAGGTGGTTGTCCTACCCTGTGGCTGCCACTCTGTTTGTTCTGACCTGACCGGTTTGAATGCTAATAGGAATGAACTGTAGGGGTCTCTATTGAGGTGTCTGTCTTGATGATTCCCCACTCTGAAATATATCATTGCCACGGTTAGCACAGACTCGAGCATAGTGTCCCACCTGGTAACACAAGTGGCAAGCTCTTGATACTCCTCTACATTGATCGGTATAATGTCTACCACCACACTGACCACAAGTCAGGCCTGAATAACCAATGCTCTGAACTAAACCAGATTTTATCAATCAACTAGAACTCGAAAAATTACTGCCATGCCTCTTAAATTGCTTGCCTCTAGCCCTAAACTGCTTTATTATGTTGCCATTGTTACCGCCACTATTACCCTATCTAAACTGTTGTCTATATTGTGGCTGTTGGGGTCATTGTATATACTGAGGAACTCTCTGTCTAATGATACCGGTTTCAGCTCCCTTGGCTCGATCAAGAGCCTCAGCAAAAGTATTAGGCCTTCCACTATTAACCAAAATAAATATATTAGGGTTTAAGACCATTTATGAAGTGATTGGCCTTAGTTTCTTCATTGGATGCCACATGAGGCTCAAATCTGAGTAAATTTGAGAGCTTAGCAACATATTCCTAAACATTCAGATTTCCCTGCTTTAAATTTGCAAACTCGGCTCTTCTATCTTTTCTGTAAGAGGTAGGAAAGAAACGCTTATAAAATTCAGATTTAAAGATATCCCAGGTAAAAATCGTACCTCTACTCTCTAAAGATTTCTTGGTCATGATCCACCAACTCATAGAAACATCTAATAACTGATTAACAACTAACTTGATTCTACGATCATATGGATACTCAAGAGATTGAAATTACTGATCCATACTCTCCAACCAGCCCTCACTCTAATGCATTCTCGGTACCCTTCAACATCGGTGGGTGCAAAGACAGAAATCTGGCTAACAGTATCTTCATCTGAGTCGGAGTTATATCCATCTGAGTATGAGTAGCACTGCCTTGATCTTTTGCCACTAGTATGTTCTGTCTAGGTCTACCACGACCTCTATCTCGAGTAGCCTTGTCTGATATACAATAGATCAAACACAGATAAAATCACAATATCATAATCATCTCAATCTTGTATCGACCATCTCTGGCTCTCGAGACTCAATAAAACTCAAAAAATCTCGAATAAAGCTCAACAATATAATATCTCAATTATAATCATATATTTCACATTAAGGCACAGTGAAAATGCTTGCAAATATATCACATGATCAAGCAATTAGAACTGACTCGATCTACCTTGTTTCCAAATATCTTACGCTCTGATACCACCTAATGTGGGGCCCCGGGTCCGACATTAATACTAATAAGTATAAATGTAACAAACCAAATAATTGAGTAAAACACATAACCTGTGGTTCACAAACTGACATAAAAATTTTCAAAATAATTTAAAGGTCTCAAATGTTTGAAATATAAGTTTTAACATGCCAAAATAACTAGTGATCCAAAATAATCCAAACATCATAAAATAGCTCCTGAGACCCGAGAATCTCACTCTAACTATCTCCTCGCCTGGAGCTCGACTCTGGCATCCCAACCTTGCCTCATCTACCGTAAAGCACATGAAAACAGGAGGTAGCCGACGTGCCGGTGAGTATAAACCCAGTATGATACAATCAACAAAATATGAGAATTAAAACGAAAAATAGTTCGTATGAAATTCATAAAGATGAATATAATGCAATACATGATCAGAAGCTGTGGGCTATCAATAAATCTCCAGATAAAGTGAATCATCTAGTCATAGGGTACCCAAGGAAAGAGAATCACCCAGCAACATCCACCGACTCATCCGCTCGGGGTTGGGTGTTGTGTTCTACAATCGCAGGGACTATGGTGCGCTTATAGAGAGTGTTCAGGCCATAGCAGCGACCTCCTCAAACACTATGCCAACTAAACTATAGCCCCATACATCCAACAAATTAATAAATAAAGGCGATATCCTCCATATCAAATCTAAATCGACAAGTGGCTCAATATGCGATTTGATGATGCAAATCAATATCATCATCTCGATATCATAATAAACTCATCTCAAGACAACAATTATCATCAAATCATAAGTATTCATCGAGCCATAGAATTTTCAATTTAAAATAAAAATAATACTTTCACCTCGTATGTTACCGACCGTAACATACCTTTCAAATATTACCAAAAGGAGATCAAAGGGTGTAGTTGAGAAGTCTTGAATCCCCGTAGTCTACTATAGCTGAAGAACTCAGATCATTTATCAAAACAGAGGAGTTTCTGTACAAAATTCATAATTAATTCGATACTGCTTCGAATCAAGACCCGCAAATTGGATATGCAAGAAACTCAAAGCCCAAGAATTATTTTGCACAAAGTTTTGTCGAATAAAGTCATTTGCCCAGTCGTTCATAATCTGAAACATACAACATAATTACCACGAATTCTGCGTCAATGCATTTCTGGCACATTTTAGTATTTGAGCAAAACATCCTCAATATCCAATGGAATCAAGCAAATTTGGTATCATTTCGAAGACAAGACAATATTCTATAACTTTATTTGAACATCAAATCCAGAATCCCAACCAATAAATCCCAGAATTCGAATAAACAGAAGGTATGTACACAAATATTCTCTAACTTGGAGTTATAGACGAGTTTTAGTAAAAATAACATATCTCTTTCAAATCTTCCTGGAATTGAGTGATTCAAGAACCAAATCGAATCTAACTCGATGATACAAGTTTGATGAGTCCCTAACTCCAAAATCCAAACAAAAATGTACCATATACACGAAATACAGAAGGTGTAAAAACTGCTCTTTGCACATAAACAAGAAACCATTCTCATATCCCTTCTAAATTCAAACCAACTCAAATACAACATCTTCAACATCTTAATATCTCAAATATCAATTCCAAATTTCAACCCATTTCCAAACTGAATAAAATTGGGAAATACTTACGTCAACTTGAAGCCCGTGATGAGAGGATCACAAATCTACTTTCATTTCATATTTTTCTTGAGCAAATCTCCCTTATATTGAAGAAGAAGTTTAGAAATGGAAGGAAATAAAGGGTTTCGATGGAGAAGGATGAGGAAAAATGATGGAGAATTAATGGTGGAAGTCAAAGTGGGTTTACATAGTCACTTTTCGCGTCTGTAGCGCCACTGCGCCACTTTTCAGCGCCTCAGCGCAAAAATCCTGCAGCTCAAGCGCCTAGGTGCTACTATTATAGCACCGCAGCGCTTGAATAGTAACCTCATGAACAGTAAATTTTTTTTTTTAAAATTTGAGCATTACAGGTACGATAGTCGAAGTTAAACATTTTGTTGGTTTCTAATGGGCATGTTAAGAATTTTCTTGGAGTTTATGGATATTTTGGTTGAGAACTATTGCATATGAAATTTTGAGATTGCTTTTAAATGCGTGATAATTTATATTGTGAGCACGATGCATGTTTCTTTTTTAAAAAAAAAACTATTCATCATTTTCCACACTTAATGTATGATTAAGTATGAATGAAATTTCAGGGACGTTACATGTACTATGAGTTAGGTGTAAGTTTTAATAATTAACATAAGCCAACAAATTGGTTGGAAAGTGACCATCTTTCAAAGAATTCAAAAATAAATATGCACACGGCATTTCTTCCGTGCAGGCTAAGTTCAACCTATTATAAGAATAAGTGAATTCCAACATTCTTGTAAAAAAAAATTTTATGTGGTATCAAGTATGGACCAAACGTATTTGGGCTGATGATATCAAATTTTTCATAGGGATAATACCCTCACTATATCATTTCATAAATCTTTTCTTCTAAATTTATATTTTATTTTTATTTATTTATCTTTGCGAGTAGAGGTCATTTCTAATATAGAAAATTATTTGAATTCTCCTCTTTGTAAAATTGAATTCATTTTATTAAAATTTATGTTTCGATTTTTAATTTCTCTCTACAATCCCAAACAATTCTATGGTTTTACAGCATTTACTTTAGGACTTATTACCAAGACATTCTTAGGAAAAAACAATCGAGAAAAACTAAAATTCTTAAACTCAAATTATAATATCGTAAAAATAAGTCTTATAACTCTGCTACTTCAACTTTTTATGACAATAAAAGGATAATAAATACTGAAGAAATAGTCATAGAAGATTTCGATAAATCAATAGATAACTTGGAAATTCCTAAAATAAATAAAGATCAAATCTATAAAACTTCAAAATATCAATTCTTCAAAACAGAATTCCAAGTAGATAAAAACTTTGTACATAAGGATTTTTATGTCATTCATAATAAGGAAAAAAGATTATGGTTTTTTGAAAAATTTATGGATACCAGAAAGATATTCAACAAAAATTTTATGAATTTATAAATAAATATAAAATTGACATTTTATTCTTCGATTGGTTTGAAATATATTTCTCTCAAAATTCTTTAGATTATCCATTTTCAAACTCTGTAAATCCTATTTCAAATAATATAGAAACCTCGAATACAAATAGTAGAATCAAAACTCAATTTTTATACAATATCAATAACTGAAAATAGTGTTTAAAATATTAAAGAGAATAATTCTGAATTTATAAAAATAATAAAAGATAAATTAGGTAAAATGGAAAAAACAACCAGTAGTTTAAATCAACCCATAGATCAAACTGCTCCCGAAACACCAACCTCTAATCTTAGAATATATACCTTAAATCATGATTCAGATATTAGTGAAGCTTTAGAACAATTCTAATATCCTACAAATAAAATCAATAAAATTGATTGGAATAAATCTTCACAAAATTTACAAATTATTCCTGCTCCAGATTTATGAATAATAAAACCCATAACACAATCTCGTTTTAATGCTTCTTCCGTTTATGATTGGAACATAGATGGAATGACTGAATATAATATTCTTAGTATTTTACAACAAATGACTATGGCAGCAAATGCCTATAAAACTCAAACAAATATACAAGATAAAATCATAGCCGAACTCCTTATAACTAGGTTTTCTGGCCAAATTAAGGGTTGGTGGGACTATTAACTTAAAAATCAACAACAAGAAGATGTTCTAAATTCTATAAAAATTGATGAAGATATGATACCAATTTTAGGTGAAGATGAAAATCCCCAACAAGATGTTGTAGCTACTTTAATCTTAACAATCTATTTACAATTTATAGGTGATCCTTTACATTTAAAAGATAAAATGCTGAATTATTATCAAATCTTAAATGTAAAAAATTAAATGATTTTCAATGGTATAAAAATACTTTTCTAACCAGAGTTCATGCTTAGAGAAGACTCTAATCAACCATTTTGGAAAGAAAAATTCCGAGCAGCAATACCAACTATTTTAGAAGAAACTGTTAAAAATAAAATTAGGGAATCATGTGGAAAAAAAAATTACTTATAATGAATTTACTTATGCTCAATTAATTAGTCTAACTCAACAAGAAGGTTTAAAAATATGTCAAGATCTAAAATTACAAAAACATTTAAAATGGGAAATGTAAAGAACAAAACAAGAATTAGGAACTTTCTGTCAACAATTCGATATAAATCCTAATAAATCTTTTCCTTCTAAATGCCTAGGAAATGTTAGTGAATTTTATGAAAAACCATATAGAAATTTTTTTAAATACAATAAGAAAAATTCTAAATCAAAAGAAGAATTTTATAAGAAACCTTATAATAAAATTAAAAATTTCAAACAATATCCTAAAAAATCTTTTAGAGATATTGAATGTTATAAATGTCATAAAAAAGGACATACTGCTAATTATTGTCGATTGAATAAGCAGTTAAATGAATTAAAATTAAATGAAGAAATATTAAATAAAATTTCTAATCTTTTAATTGATTCTTCTGAGTCTTACGATTCAGAATTTGAAAAGTTTTCTTCTAAATACAAAGATGAAAATGAATCTTCACAAATAGATGAATTAATTACATCTAGTAACGAATCTGAAAAGCAAATTAATAAGCTTTCAAAAGATCAAAAATTCCTATTTGATATTCTAAAAAACATAAATGATTCAAATATTCAAAACGAATACCTTGATAAAATTTTAAAATCTCTCAAAGAAAATAATGAAGAAAAAACAGAAATAAAATATATTACTTTACAAATACTTCTAAAAATACTTACGACCTAACTAATATTTTAGAAAAAAGAAAGAAAATAAAAAATAAATAGATAACAATCCAAAATTTACAAAAGATATAAAAATAAATAAAATTATAACTAAAAGAATTAAAAGAAAAAAAAATAAGATTATGAAATAAGCAAAAGAATATTAGATAATATTAATAAAAAAAATAAAAGTAGAACTAAAAGAATTAAAAGAAAAACAAAAACAAGATTCAGAAATAATCAAAGGAATATTACAAAATATTAATATTGAAAGTTCCGAAAAATATGAAGATAATGAAATTAAAAACATTCAAAACCTTGAAAAAATTTCAGAAGACTTTCTTTTTGTATTAAGAGAAACAACATCTAGAAAATACATACTAAAAATAAATCTAGTATTTTCAGAAAATTTTAAAATTAATACAATAGTTCTTTTTGATACTGGTGCTAATTTAAATTGTATAAAATTAGGGATAATACCTAAACAATTTCAAGAAAAAAATAATGAAAAACTTTCGGCTGCTAACAATTCTAAATTAAATGTTAATTCAAAAACAGAAGAGTCAATTTTAAATAATGGAGTTTTTATTAAAACTACGTTCGTTCTAGTTAATGATATACATCATAGTGTAATTCTAAGAACATCTTTTATAAGATTAATTACTCCATATAAAGTAAATAATAATTCTATCTCTTTTAAATTTAATTACAAAAAATTAGAATTTGAATTCGTAGAAAAACCTTGTACAAGAAATCTCAATTTAATAAAAGCATATTCTATATATGAAAATTATATTAATGTACTAATCCAAGAAAAAAGCTTTCATTTAGAAAATCTTAAAACAGATATTTCACAAAAAAGGATAATAAAAAAGTTAGAAACACAGGAACTTCAAAATAAAATTTCAAAACTCCAAAAACTATTAGAAACAAAAATTTGTTCAGAAATTCCAAATGCTTTCTGGAATAGAAAAAAAATATATTGTAGATCTCCCTTATGAACAAGATTTTAATGATAACTAAATTCCAACTAAAGCTAGACTAATAAAAATGAATTCTGATCTAGAAGAATATTGTAAAAAAAATACAGGATCTAGAAAAAAAAGGTCTAATTTCCAAATCTAAATCTCTTTGGAGTTGTGCTGCTGCTTTTTATGTTAATAAAAAATCTGAAACCGAAAGAGGGACTCCCAAATTAATAATAAATTATAAACCATTAAATAAAGAATTAAAATGGATCAGATATCTTATACCATATAAAAACGATCTATTACAAAAACTTCATAATACTTCTATATTTTCTAAATTTGATATGAAATCAGGATTTTGGCAAATACAAATTTCTCAAAAGTACATGTACAAAACTGCTTTTACAGTTCCTTTTGGACAATATGAATGGAATGTAATGTTTTTTGGGTTAAAAATGTCACTTCTGAATTCCAAAGAATTATGAATGAAATCTTCAATGATTATTCAAAATACTGCATAGTTTATATCGATGATATCTTAATCTCTTCGAACAACACAGATGAGCATATAAAACACCTAAAAACATTCCTTTATATTACAAAACAAAATGGTTTAGTGGTATCCAAATAAAAAAGGAGTCTATTTCAAACAAAAATTAGATTTTTAGGACATTACATATCACAAGGAACTATTACACCTATTGAAAGATCATTGCAATTTGCAAATAAATTCCCTGATAAAATACTTGACAAAATCAATTACAAATATTTTTAGGAAGTTTAAATTATGTTCTAGACTTCTGCCCAAACATTAATAGAATAGTAAAACCTTTACATGATAGGCTTAAGAAAAACCCAGTTTCATGGACAGAAAAACATACAGAGTTAGTCCAGATAATCAAAAAACAAATATTAGAAATCCCATGTTTACATATTACAGATCCTTGCCTACAGAAAATAGTTGAGACATATGCCTCAGATCTAGGAAATGGAAGTATTTTAAAACAAAAACAAGGAGACAAAGAGTATATAGTTCAGTATACATCAGCCCATTGGAACGAAACCGAAAAGAATTATTCTACTATAAAAAAGGAAATTTTGGACATTGTTTTATGCATACAAAAATTTCAAAGTGACTTATTAAATCAAAATTTTTTTTTACTAAGAATAGATTGTAAAAGTTCAAAAGAAATTTTACAAAAAAATGTTCGAATTCTTGCATCAAGACAAATTTTTGCACGATGGAGTCTATATTAAGTTTTTTTTTTATTTTAATATTGAATTTATGAAAGGAGATACAAATTCTCTACCTGACTTCCTTACTCGAGAATTTCTTCAAGACATAGTCAATGCCGCCGAAAAAAGATAAAGACAAAAAGCCTTTCCAAACCTCCGTTGATTTAGTGAAACCAAAAAGTTGGTACGAAATTGTTACAAAAGAAGAAGAGCTCAACATTGCCCAATCCAAACTCCAAATTCCAAAGAAAGAAAAGTGTGATATTGAAACCAGACTTCAAATTCTTGAAGCCCTTCTTGAAGCATCAAAGGACAAAAAAGCTCTAGAAAAAGAAAATTCCGAAGAAATCCAAGTTTCAAATACTTTCCAGGTTTTATCAAAATCAGATGATTCCCTTAAAACACCTTCACAAAAACAATCTTTAGATTCTCAGCTTTCTTAGACCCAACCTTATTTAAAATCCTCTTCAGGATTTTTTGAAAAACCTATGTGGCAAAATATTATTAATACTAAAAGAGGATTCGATAATTCTGAATCATTCCTGATTCTTCAAAAATATTTTGGAAAAAGAAGATATTATAAACCATATGATATTAATAAAACCTCTTATTTCTATCAAGCCATTCTTGAAATCACAAAATCCGTAATATTTAAAAATTTCTTCTTAGAAGAGAAACATGAAGATCCGGCATATTCTACTTGTAAGATTCTCAAAGTCATTGCTCCAGCTGATTGGAGATATGACTTAACCAAATCTTTATTCTTTCCAAAAAAATTTAAAGAAACACATTTCTTTTAAATAACTTTTAATTATTGGGATTATCAACAAGAATGGTACATTTCCTTTTTGATCTAAAACAAAAAACATAAACATATATGGCTTTTCTATTTTGACACAAAAATATTTGATCCCCAACAATTTCCATTTTGGTGGAATTCATGGTGGGAATTTTTCGGATCATCATATGAAATTCTAAAACCCCCAATCCAAAGTTCTTTCAATTTATTCAAATCCCAGTATAAACCCAGATGATAAAAAAACATTACAACCCTTAGCTCTTTTTTGTACAAAATTCTACGTTCCATGGGTTCTTGCATGGATAGTAGATCTTTCTGATAAAAAAATCATGTGCTCATAAGAAGATTCAAAGTTAAATGGTGTGATAAATTTAAAAATTCTCCAAGCCTTTCAATTACGAATATTCAAAAGTGGATTAAAAACTGTAATGACAGAACTCCAGAAACATTCAAAACACCACAGCAGATAGACTTTTTGGTACAAAAATCTCAAATGGCAGCTATGCTTGCAACAGCAAAAACTCCTGAAGAAATGCAGGAAATATTGATGAAACTTACACCAGCCCTATCAAACATATTAGAATCTTCAGAGCCCTCTATTCATTTGGAAGATGATGATGATAAACCTATTTTTGGAAACAGTGGAATGTAAATATGAATTGTATATTTTAAATTATGTATGTTGATTTTTTTTAAAAAAGAAAAAGGACGTCAAAATGATGCAAGCATGACATCGACAAATACTATTTAAGATTTCGAAAATACCCTCGAATATATCTATAAAAGAAGACAAGTCCTCCAAGAAAATGCAAGTTTTGATATCAAGTTTTTATTCCATCACTTTCTCTCTATATCTCTTTATTTCTCTTTCTCTCTTATCTTTCTTACTTTTCATACTTTCTCCAATATCATTCATAGTGTTCTTATCCTTCAAGTCTTATGTCCTTAAAAAATTTATAAATCCTTTGAAGATTCATATTGAAGTTCTTATTTTAATTCCAATGTGTGTTTTATTTATGTATAATACTTGTATATATATTATATTATATATTATATGGTCGGTTAAACTGCCTAAATATATCAAAATTCCTATATATATATATATATATATATATTTGAAGATTTGGTGTTGTTCTTTGCAAAAGTATGCTCTACATACAATCCTTTAAAAATTGTATGGAATCAGAAACTAGAGGAACCTCAAATCTTTAAAGATCTTTAAATTCCTGTTTTTTAAATTCTACATTTATATATATATATTATACATAATATATGGCTGGTTAAACTACCTAATTTATTTATTGCTGCTATATTTTCTTTTTATTATTGCTCAGAATTATTATTTTTTATGAATATTTCAATTGGTGTCCAATTATCCCCCTTAGTATCACTGGGTGATAGGATAGGTTGGAGGATATTCATTGAGCTATAATAGCTCGATTTTTGAATTATGAAATACCAACAAATTAAATTGAGTTCGGTTTTCAAACTAAGCAGAAAATATTCAAAATGATTATTTGTAGAAACCGAATAAACATTTTGGAAAAACATTTAAAAAATATGCAAGTTGAATATGTAAAACTGTTTTTGGTTGAAGCATTTTATCAAACAATTGGTATGTAATATTTTGATATTTGAATAACACATAAAATACTTCAACAATGCATATTTAAAACAATAAAAAATAATAAGTAAATACGATAAATAAATAGATACTAGTTTTGTATGGATGTTTTTAGATTAACAACTCTTACGTCAACCCTTCTTCCTTTAAGGAATGATCCACTAGAAGACTTTGATTTATACAAGACCTTATACAAACTCATTTCAACTTAGGACTTATATCTTGCCTAATTGAAACTCCTAAAACACTCTCGATTGTAGGCCGAAATCTCACAATCCGCATAATGTTTAATGTCTCTTATTCCAAGACTGCAAACACAATCTTTAATGTCTATGTGTGAAAACTCACTCAACCAAAATTTGAAACTCAACTCTTATATATATATATATATATATATATGTAAGTGATTTTGTGTGAAGATTTAATCATTAACATATATTTATCTCTCAAATGTATCCTCACATATTAGACTTGATCTCATTCAAACTCATTTCTTCAAGAAGATTGCTCATGCTTATAATCCCCTTTCAAAGCTTGTATTTGATCTTCAAGATGTTGTATTTGTGGGTTACAATAATGATATACATGTTAGACACAAGAATATGACCATTTAAAAATGTTGTGTATGAATTCTAAAATTGCAATTGTTAAATTTGCCTTGTTGACCACTTTTCTCGATCCTGACAGATTTCGAGTTCCGCTGTCAGTTGAGGTCATCAGCTAGAATTATCATTTAGTTGGGCTCGTCAGCTAGACTAAACCAAATTGATGAGGTCTGCTAATTTCAGCTTGCTCATAACTCGTATTTTCATCATCATTTATTAGCAATTTACTCTCAGATTCAGACTTTGACTTGTGAATATATTTTATAGATCATCATCTTTGCTTCATAACACATACTGAATCGTTTCATTTGGATAACTGTGGGGACCCGGACGCTAATTCATTTCTTAATCATCTTTGGGAATAATTAGATCAATTAATAAACAGGGTCTAAATTTTTTTAAAAAAAATACCAGAGTACGCAACATATGAAATAACTCTTATTTCATTTACAAGATCAATATCCAGATCTAAGTACAAGTCCTGTACAAAAGTAAATCATAACAACTACTGTTCATTCTCTACATGTTCGGTAATGAAACAGATCTACTTCTGGGTCCGAATCTCCACGCTAAACTAGTCCTCTCTCGTCCTTGTCTTGACCCTGATCTTGTCCTATCTGTTGTCATGCACACATACAAACAAGACAACAGCCGGATAACTCCGGTGAGAAATACATTCTCAGTATAAATCATGTATACATGCAATCATATAAACATATATAAAAGCATTAAACAAGTATCAATAACATGTATCAAATCTGAAAGACATGAAACAATATAAAGCTGTAAATCGAACTCTGACTCACAATCTCTGACTCGACTCTTTCCTAATCTAGGGATCCCGGTTCCTGGATGTTACAATATACCAAATCTCAGCGATAGGAATGAATCAACTCCTAAGCGACATCGATATAGATCACATATCTAGTGTCTTGGCGACTCAGCCGAAGACTTGGCACATAAGCCAATGACTAGGCACATCAGCCCATAACTCAATACATACTCTGCTATAAATCAATAGACTAAGCATATCAATCTCAGACATTGCAATATATTGAGGCAATGACAATTCAGTATGTGATTTTGGAAAACTCAAGTTGAATCAAACTCGAGTTGTGCAATCCCGAATCAACATTAATTTATACCTTTCTCTTCTCGGTCTGACGAAGTCGAGGTCTCAAATTCAAATCTGTCCATATCAATCTGGCAATGACAATATCGAATAGACATGATATCAATATACTTCTCAATCAAATCAGTACTGGATATAATCAGAACTCAATCAAATTATATTCTAACGGCATAACTGTACAATCTCGAAATACCGGCAATACAATATCAGTATATACAATTAACAACTCATCTGATCCAATCTAAATAATATCAATATACCCAGCAATACAGTATCAATCAGATATCAATCCCAACATCTCATAATCGATAACAACACAATTCTGATATCAAATCGGTCTAATCACAATCAAATCAACTCTGAAAATTCATAACAATTACATATGGTATCTGTTCTTCGATCCAGTTTCAATATACGATGTCTACAATGTCAATAATAGCATATATCAATCATATCTGATTCTGGCAATATCATAATTTCAAATCATATCATAAAATAAGAAAACTTACGCCCAGTTGAAGCCCTCGTCGATAGGAACATGATACCGAAGTCGGATTGAAGTTCGGACGGACGGATCTTTCGTAAACTTGAAATTCCTCAACTAAAAGGCGTAAAGATTTTCCACTTCCCTTCCTCGGTTCTTTTTCTTTCTGAATGTTTTGAATAGATTGTAGCACTTTTATATATATATATATATATATATATATATATATATATATACGTTGCATGATAAAGGGCAAGTGGCTCTTTCTTTGTTCAACACGTCTCGCGCATATGCGCGACCTCAACCGGCGCATATACGCGAAACCTACTGGTCTCGGTCCTTAGCTTCTCGGCAGCTCGCGCATATGCGCGCACCATTGCCGCGCGTATGTGCGAGGTTCTGTGCAACTCTCTGCCACCTTCGCGCATATGCGCGAGTCCTAGTCGCGCATATGCGCGAGGTCCTTTTCCTGCCTCGCGCATATGCACCCGGCGGGGTCGCGCATATGCGCGAGGGCTCATCCTCGCACATAATTCGAGTCATCTTCTCGTCTATCCCGGTCTGATCCGTTCCGTTTATAATCACATCTCAATTATCCAAAAATCATATCAGATTACAATAATCAAAATCTCGGGCCTTACATTTCTCCCCCCAAAGATCTGATTTCGTCACCGAAATCACAGGCAATTCAATCAGATATCAAATCAAATATCCACCAGATACAATAAGGAATAGAGAATAAAAGCTAAATAAGATTACTCACATTAGTAAAACAATTCTGGGAATCTCTGTCTCATATCTGATTCAGTTTCCCTTGTAGCTTCCTCGATATTATAACGACTCCACTGAACTTCCACAAGCGGAATAGTCTTTGTTCTGAGTTGCTTTTCTTTACGATCGAAAATCTGGATCGGTTTTTCAAAATAACTCAGAGTCTCATCCAGTTTGTCCTCGTCTGGCTGAATAACTTGTGAAGTATCAGACAAATATCTCCTCAATAACAATACCTAAAAATATCAGGTATCTCCGATAAAGAAGGCGGTAATACGAGTCGATAGATATGTTATCCTATCTTCTCGAAAATCTCATACGGCCCAATATATCGTGGAGACAACTTCTCTTTCTTGCCAAATCTGATAACTCCTCATAAAGGTGAAATCTTCAAGAATATTCAGTCTCCTACCTCAAATACCAACGGTCTATGTCAAACCTTGGCTTATTTGGCCAGACTATCTTGAGTTGCCTTCATTTTCTTCTGAATCAGCTTCACTTTTCCTGTCATACCTCTGATCATATCCAGTCCAATCTCAGGAACCTCACAGATATCATCCCAATAAAAAGGGGTTCTATACTTCTTACCGTACAACGCTTCAAACTATGTTATCTCTATACTCGTTTGATAGCTGTGGGTGTACGAAAACTCACAAAATGGCAATCAATCCTGCCAACTAGTGCTAAGATCAAGCACTACAGCTCTAAGCATATCCTCCAAGATCTGAATAATCCACTCTGACTGTCCGTCAATCGGTGGATGACATGCAGTATTCAGAGGTAGCCTCGTACTTAGAGCCTGCTGTAAACTCTGCCAGAAGTGCGAAGTAAACCAAAAATCACGGTTTGAAACAATCGACTTCGGCATTTCATGTAAACTAACCACTGTTTTGATATAGACCTCTGTCATCTGGTCATATCTGTACGTCATTTTGTACGAAATAACACATGTGAATTCGGTCAATCTATCAATCACGACCCAAATCGCATCACAACCTCGGGAGGATCTCGGTAACTTCGTTAAAAAATCAATAGAAATGTGATCTCATTTCTATTCAGGAATAGGCAAATTATGTAATAATACTCCTAGTTTCTATCTTTCTGTATTTACCTGCTGGCCATTCAGACTTTTCGATACAACTTCTGTAATATCTGATTTCATCTGTTTTTCTCAAAAACTGTCTTTTCAGATCATTGTACATTTTCTGCCACCCGGATTAATGCTGAATCGACTGCTATGTGCTTCTTGTTAGAGTAGGTGTCCGTCGAGCTAAGTGTTGGCCGAGTGTTCACAATGAAACTCTATGTATAAACAATCTTTATTTTAATAATATTTGAATTTATTGTTTTGGCACATCTTTTTCTGTATACCCATGCTAGTTGCATAGATAAAGTCCTTGAATATACAAATAGTAGAAAGAATATGAGATGCTCATATGATGAGTATCATGAAACTCATATTTAGAATACTGTATATTCTAAATAGTTCCTAGTCGATTCAGCCACCGCTAAGAAGGATATAGGCCGCTCGAGTTTTAGACTAGTATCTGCGATGTGAGTACCATGTTTCATTGGTAGGGGACATTGTGATGTCCGAGCATGCAGATAGGTGCTCATGGTAAAGTGCACTGAACAACCCTCCATAAAGGACTTTCCAAGTGGTTCTCAATTACCGAGTGGAAACGTCCTAGTTTATGGTTGTACACCATTAGTCCTTATGACCCGGGACAACATTGAGACTCTATGTGCTAGCATTACACTTTGACTTGTTTACCGACTCTCATGGGGTCATCAGGTGGCAAGGTTGGGTGTTTTGTCGAAATATATAGGAGTCGATGCATTGAAGTCGGGAATTCACCGCTTACCTTCGGGTATGGATATCCTATGTGAACTCATGTGTATGTAGTATGAAATCTCTGATCAGAGTATGGTGGTAATTATGAAAGGGGTTTCATAGATTACACCATCGATGCAACTACGACATGACACATAGTATCAATTCATTGACAACTCTCGATATACCAATGGTTGTCGAATCGGTCGGGATATATGAGTTGAAGGGACCGTACTGTACGATAACCATAATTGAATGGTTCTTGCAGGCACTATCATTTGATACCTAGGAAATCATGTAAGTGATGCTGCTAGGTGTTTAACATGATTGATTGGGTACTATCAGACTTGAGTTCTGACGTTCTTGTTATCAAAGAGTTTATAAGTAAGAATGGAGCAATTGGGTTATGCTCATATAAGGACATGTTTAGTCCCGAATCACATTGTGATGTGAACCCACGGCTAGTTGTATCAATGAACCATTTTGGGTCACACAAGTGCTAGCTTTTTAGATCCCGTTAAGAAGTAAAATAGTTCAATGTGTTGAAGGGCTTATAAAGGAGTTTATATGCGTAAATAAAATAGAAGTATGGCTTCTATAAGGAGAATGTAACTTTTAATTTGAGGAAATGTTCCTAAATTAAAAGTTGGTCAAACAAATAATGTATTTAAAAATTGTGATTTTCATAAACATTATTATGGACTAAATTAAATTAATTCAAGTGTTGAATTAATTAAACACTAGTGGGCCTAGTAGAGTCCAAATAATTAAATTAATTCAAGTATTGAATTAATTAAATAACATTGGGCCTTGTAGAGCCCAATTAGAAATAATTATTAAACTAGTGGACTTGAGTAAAATCAAGTAAACTTTAAATGGTCTCAAATGTGTTTGAGACATTTAAATTAAAAGTCCATTAGAATGTGAATGGGGACGTGAAGAGTTGGGAGACAACTTTTTCAATGTCCAAGGCATGACATGCTTTTGGGACACCACAACCTTTTTGCAAAACCAAGAAAAGTCTCCCCTTCTCTCCTTGGACATGGCTTGGACGAAATTTGAGCTCATTTTCTCCACCATTTTTGCTTCTTCACTTGTTGATGAAAGCACACACTTCTCAAAGAAAAATGCTCTAATTTTTCTAGTGCAAAATTAGAGTTGATCTACCTTGTTAGTGGTGGACCTAATTTGATTAAAGGAGTCCAATAGAAAGGTGAAGCTTGTAAATTTTTCATCCTTTCAAGAGCCAAGTTGTTTACAACTTGGTTGGAACCATAACATCAATCATTGTGATTGATAGGTAAAAATTCTAAACACCCTATGTATGACATTTCGTGTTTTTGTATTTGCTACACACTATAGACTTAGGGTGCTCGATTTTGTTTTCTTGTTAAAAAACAAATTTTTGAAACTTCCGTTGCGCATTATAGGGCACCTTAATCGATCTCCTTTCAAGTGGTATCAGAGCTAAGAATACTATTTTGTGTAGCATATACATAATATTATATTGAGGACAATTTCTAACAGCCTGAGATGAATTTTTGCAACAAAATCAAGGCCAAGAAAATGGGATTTTCGGGCAGCATGTTGCTGCCCATTTCGGGCAGCAAGGGCAGCCCGAGGGGCTACCTGAACGCCCCATGTTTTTTAAATAAAAAAAAAATTTTGTTGGCTGGAATCCGACGACGGTGATGACGACTAGGGTTTCCAAAATTGTTTTGATCTATCAAAGTGTCATGGGCCTTGATGTTGTTGGGCCATTAGATGGCTAACATATTTGTGAAATTTAAATGGGCCAAAATGTTTTTGGTGAAAAATGATTTTTTGGGCCCTTAAGTTTAAATTTACAAAAATTGCAAATATTTTCTCATGAAATAAATAATTTAAGTTGGACTTTAATTATTTATAGTAAATGGTGATTTACAAGAAATTCGGTTATAAATAAATTAATTAAAAAGTAGACAAATGTGTTTGTATACTTTGTTAATTTTTTTTATAATCGTGGCGGTTAGTGATTAAATCAAGATATATAATATTGGGTCAATTAATTATTGTGATAATTAATTGATGGTATATGATATGTGATATTATGAATGAAGGATGATCAAAAGCCCAAGCCCAATTTGCTAGGTGTATGCTAGGATATTTTGTGTTGAATGATTGTAATAATTATCAAATTTCAAGTGGGCTTGGTTTATGTCCCGTTCCCAGCCCATGAGATATATCACTATTTGCCATGGATATTTATTTGTAAATATTAAAATAGTGGAAGATCAAGATTGGAAGATGGTGGCCTTGACGATTATGAAGATCGAAGACATGTAAATATTAGAAGCTAATGTAATAGTTGCATTTGCATCCCTTGCATTTTCCTAGGATTGGACCTAGGCCCGTGCTTAGCTCACACGGGCCATTAGTATTGGGGCGATTGATCATCCTTGTTTGTTTTACTGTTTATAATATATGCATGATATGTTATAAATAATGAGTATGTGCGTTATTATTATGATAATAACAAAGTTGCATGAATCCGGCAAACATACGATCAAACATGGCGAGATTTTAAATAAAATTAATGATGAGACCTTTCAAAATTAAAAACCCTCATTTTGAATAAGATTCAAAATTAATATCAAGCCCGAAAAGGGGAATTATAAATTTGTTTATAATTTCCATGTCTTCCATCGACAATGGGTGCATGATGAACGCCACCCGTGCTTGGGGCTCGGATCATATTATTGGGGGGCCTTGGGTGCCGGAAAGCTGTGACATCCATTGACATGGTGATGTGAACTACGTGGAACTTTCATGATTTCGTCTCATATTATTAAGGGAACTCATGGCGACCGTCCATTAAGGTTCAACATCGATGGGTAAGGCTTGACACGTAAAGATGAACGACGTCATATTATTGGGTCCTAATCAAACGTGAGACAAAAGTTTACGTAGAGGGTTGCATGGAGATGCAAATGAAAACTACCTTTTAGGAATTGTGATTGACTGATATTATTCGGGATCATAATTCGCTAATTGGACCTTGCGTACCTACTGAGGAAAGGAGTTTCCCGTTTTCACTAGAGGGTAGTGAAAGATGTCAAAACAGTGGGAGTAAAAATTTATGAAGTAAAAGTCCATATTTCATATCTTACTAAATATTTTAAAATAGTCATTAACATTTATCTGTTTTACTTTTCAATACTTTTTGACAATGTTTTCGATTTGCAATCCGCTATCTGTAATACTCGACAAACACGTATTAACCGGACCTAATTACCTCAATTGGCTAAGAAATCTAAAAATCGTGTTATATGCAGGCTTCTATGAAAGATGAGAAGTCTGTTCTTGAAAGCAAACTGACTGCACTCCCGAGGAATTGTAGACTTACAGACTTACAGACTTACAGACCGACTGACTGCACTCCTGAGGAATTGCAGACTTACAAGGAATGGTGTGACCATGACTTGAAAGCCAAGTGTTATATGCAGGCTTCTATGAAAGATGAGAAGTCGGTTCTTTATGTGGGCTCTTCATCTGGTACGAAGACTGGTCCACCTGGGAAGGGAAATAAGCTTTCTTTCCAACGTCCTAAGAAGAACGTGCCCTTGAAGAGGCAAGCTCCGAATCTCGTTGTGGCAGCCACACAAGTAAAGGCTGACAAGATTGCTGATATTTATCATCACTGCAAAATGCCTGGACATTGGAGGCGTAACTGCAGAGAATATCTTGCCCAGAAGAGTTCTGGAAACGATATGTTCTATATTGAAGTAAACATTTCAATTAACTCTACTTCTTGGGTATTGGATATCGGCTGTGGCTCACATCCCTGTAATGATTTACAGATGATGGGAAAAAGTAGGAGACCTAGGGAAGGTGAGACCTTCTTGAGGTTGGGCAATGGAGCAAGAGTTGCTGCCAAGGCCGTGGGAAATGTTTACTTATTGTTGAACAATGATTTTAAGTTGATTTTAAGAGATATTTTGTTTGTACCTGATTTGATGAAAAACATTGTTTCCATTTCTATGCTTGATAAAAATGGATATTCTTGTTTATTTAGCAAAGTGTTTGCAACATTTACAAGAATGAATGTTTAATTGGTACTGGAGAACTTGAAAACGATCTCCATAACTTAAAATAGAAAGATATTCCACTAAACAATGTCCAAGCAATAACAACAACAAACAAGCGAAAGCAAGATACTCTTAATACGGCACAATTATGGCATGCTCGATTAGGACATATTTGCCTAAGAAGGATGAACAAGCTAGTGGGAGTAGGCATGTTTGATATGTCTGATATTAATGCTCTAACGACTTGTGAATCCTGTCTAAAAGGAAAGATGACCAAAATTCCCTTCAAGGGCCATGTGAAGCGAGCCAAAGGGTTATTGGATTTGATTCATACTGATGTGTGCGGTCCGCTTAGCATCACCACTAAGCATGGACATGCCTACTTCATCACCTTTACCGATGACTTTTTGAGGTATGGGTATTTGATGAAATACAAGTCTGAAGCCTTAGAAAGGTTCAAAGAATTCAGAATTGAAGTAGAGAAACAGATGGGACGAAGCATCAAGACACTTCGATCGGATCGAGGTGGTGAGTACTTGAGTGCCGAGTTCCAAGAGTATCTTAGGGAGAATGAGATTCTGTCGCAGTGGACTCCGCCTGCTACACCACAGTTGAATGGTGTTTCGGAGCGTCGTAACCCAACTTTGATGGACATGGTTCGGTCTATGATGGGGTTCATGGAGTTGTCGTCATCTTTTTGGGGATATGCGCTTGAGACAGCGGCACTGTTGTTGAACAATGTCCATTCAAAGGCAGTTGAAAAGACACCATATGAGATATAGATGGGTAAGCCTCCCAAGTATTCTTATCTTAGAATATGGAGGTTCCCTGCTTAGGAATGCAACCTTTTTGGAAACAAAGGTGTTTGTTTCTAGGAATGCAACATTTTTGGAAAATAAATTTCTATTGGATAGAAAAGGGGAGATGATAGAACTCGAAGAGGTTCGAAAAACACCCACAATTATAGAACCCACACCCGAAGAGCCAAGAGAGGAGATACAAGCTCCTAGAAGATCCGAGAGAGTCTCGAGACCACCTATGAGGTATGGTCTGCTTCTTGAAAAGGGCCATGATGAGCCTAACCATGGTTGTGATCCAAGGACCTTCAAGGAAGAATTATCTGATGCCGATTCATCCAAGTGGTTTGAAGCAATGGAATCTGAGATGAATTCCATGCATTCGAACCAAGTGTGGAATCTCGTGGATCCACCTGAGGGAATTGTTCCCATAGGGTGTAAATGGATTTACAAGAGGAAACTTGGGGCAGATGGGAAGGCATTGACCTTCAAGGCGCGATTGGTAGCAAAAGGATACACTCAAAGACAAGGAGTTGACTTTGAGGAAACCATTTCTCCAGTTGCAATGTTCAAGTCCATAAGGATATTGCTAGCCATAGCTGCATGGTGTGACTATGAGATATGACAGATGGATGTCAAGACAGCCTTTCTTAATGGGGATATTAAGGAAGAGATTTACATGTCTCAACCTGAAGGGTTTACATATGTCGGAAGTGAGCATATGGTATGCAAACTTCAGAGATCTATTTATGGTCTAAAGCAGGAATCTAGGAGTTGGAACCTGAGATTCGATAGTACAATCAAAGAGTTTTGTTTTACTAAGAATCCTGAGGAACCCTGTGTGTATAAGAAGGTCAGTGGGACTTCTTTGACATTCCTGGTGCTTTATGTTGATGACATTCTACTCATTGGGAATGATGTAGGAATGTTGCAATCAACTAAAATATGGTTAGCGAGTAAGTTCTCGATGCAGGACTTGGGTAAAGCATCTTTTGTATTGGGAATACAGATCTATAGAGATAGATCGAGAAGATTGCTTGGTCTCACCCCGTCCACATACATTGATACCATCGTGAAGCGTTCTCGATGGATGAGTCCAAGAGAGGACATATACCAATGTGTCCTGGCGTGTCCCTATCCAAGTCTATGTCTCCAAGACTGATGCAGAGATAGCGGCGATGACACGCATTCCGTATGCATTTCCAATTGGTAGCATCATGTATGGGATGATATCTACACGTCCTGACGTGGCTTTCGCACTAAGTGTAGTGAGTAGATATCAATCGAACCCTGGTCTTCCACGTTGGAAAGCTGTGAAATATATCCTTAAGTATTTGAGAAGGACCAATGAATTGTTCTTGGTCTATGGGACTGGGGAACTGAAACTGGAAGGCTATACCGACTCTAGCTTCCAAAGCGATATCGCTGACTCGAAGTCAACCTCTAGGTTCGTATTCATGCTCAATGGTGTTGCTGTTGTCTCTTGGAAGAGTTCCATACAAGACAGTACTGCGGATTCTACCACTGAGGCCGAATATATTGCTGCATCAGATGCAGCAAAGGAGGCTGTTTGGATAAGGAATTTCGTCCAAGATTTGGACGTCGTTCCTATGGAGTTGCTCCTGTCCCGATGTTGTGTGACAACACGGGAGCTATAGCTCAAGCAAAGGAGCCAAGGTCTCATCAGAAGTCCAAACATGTATTGAGAAAGTACCACATCCTCCGAGAGATTGTGGAAAGAGGAGAAGTCTCGATTGACAAAGTCGGCTCCGTAGATAATGTTGTTGATCCACTAACTAAGCCTTTACCTGGACCATTATTCGAGAAGCATCGCGAATCGATGGGTTTGAAGCATATGGGTAGTTGGCTCTAGTGCAAGTGGGAGATTGTTAGAATAGGTGCCCATCGAGCCAAGTGTTGGCCGAGTGTTCACAATGAAACTCTATGTATAAACAATCTTTATTTTAATAATATTTGAATTTATTGTTTTGGCACATCTTTATCTGTATACACATGCTAGTTGCATAGATAAAGTCCTTGAATATACAAATAGTAGAAAGAATATGAGATACTCATATGATGAGTATCATGAAACTCATATTTGGAATACTGTATATTCTAAACAGTTCCTAGTCGATTCAGCCGCCACTAAGAAGGATATAGGCCGCTCGAGTTTGAGACTAGTATCTGCGATGTGAGTACCATGTTTCATTGGTAGGGGACATTGTGATGTCCGAGCATGAAGATAGGTGCTCCTAGTAGAGTGCACTAAACAACCCTCCATAATGGACTTTCCAAGTGGTTCTCAATTATCGAGTGGAAACGTCCTAGTTTATGGTTGTACACCATTAGTCCTTATGACCCGGGACAACATTGAGACTCTATGTGCTAGCATTACACTTTGACTTGTTTATCGACTCTCATGTGGTCATCAGGTGGCAAGGATGGGTGTTTTGTCGAAACATATAGGAGTCGATACATTGTAGTCGGGGATTCACCGCTTACCTTCGGGTATGGATATCCTATGTGAACTCATGTGTATGTAGTATGAAATCTCTGATCAGAGTATGGCGGCAATTATGAAAGGGGTTTAATAGATTACATAATCGATACAACTACGACATGACACATAGTATCGATTCATTGACAACTCTCGATATACCAATGGTTGTCGATTCGGTCGGGATATATGAGTTGAAGGGACCGTACTGTATGCTAACCATAATTGAATGGTTCTTGCAGGCACTATCGTTTGATACCTAGGAAATCATGTAAGCGATGCTGCTAGGCGTTTAACATGATTGGTTGGGTACTATCAGACTTGAGTTCTGACGTTCTTGTTATCAAGAAGTTGATAAGTAAGAATGGAGCAATTGGGGTATGCTCATATAAGGACATGTTTAGTCCCGAATCACATTGTGATGTGAACCCACGGCTAGTTGTATCAATGAACCATTTAGGGTCACACAAGTGCTAACTTTTTAGATCCCGTTAAGAAGTAAAATAGTTCAATGTGTTGAACGGCCTATAAAGGAGTTTATAAGCGTAAATAAAATAGAAATATGACTTCTATAAGGAGAATGTAACTTTTAATTTGAGGAAGTGTTTCTAAATTAAAAGTTAGCCAAACAAATAATGTATTTGAAAATTGTGATTTTCATAAACATTATTATGGACTAAATTAAATTAATTCAAGTGTTGAATTAATTAAACACTAGTGGGCCTAGTAGAGTCCAAATAATTAAATTAATTCAAGTGTCGAATTAATTAAATAACATTGGGCCTTGTGGAGCCCAATTACAAATAATTATTAAACTAGTGGACTTGAGTAAAATCAAGTAAACTTTAAATGGTCTCAAATGTGTTTGAGACATTTAAATTAAAAGTCCATGGGCCTTGTAATTATTACAAGCCCAAATAGAATGTGCATGTGGAGGTGAAGAGTTGGGAGGCAACTTTTTCAATGTCCAAGACATGACATGTTTTTGGGACACCACAACATTTTTGCAAAACCAAGAAAAGTCTCCACTTCTCTCCTTGGACATGGATTGGACGAAATTTGAGCTCATTTTCTCCACCATTTTTGCTTCTTCACTTGTTGATGAAAGCACACACTTCTCAAAGAAAAATGCTCTAATTTTTCTAGTGCAAAATTAGAGTTGATTTACCTTGTTAGTGGTGGACCTAATTTGAAGAAAGAAGTCCAAATGAAAGGTGAAGCTTGTAGATTTGTCATCCTTTCAAGAGCCAAGTTGTTTACAACTTGGTTGGAGCCATAACATCAATCCTTGAGATTGATAGGTAAAAATTCTAAACACCCCCTATGTATGAAATTTCGTGTTTTTGTATTTGCTACACACTATAGACTTAGGGTGCTCGGTTTTGTTTTCTTGTTGAAAAACAAATTTTTGAAACTTCCGTTGCGCATTAGGGTACCTTAATCGATCCCCTTTCATGACAACATCTGTCGTTTCAAATCTGAAATATTCGGCACACAAAACGATTATTAACATATAACACACTGTCACAAACCTGTTACTCTGATCGATGCCCTGCTCTGACTGTCGATATCGAATTCTGACATTCTGATCAACTTTCTGAACCATTTTAATTCTCAAAATCAGCTCTGGTTCGGACTGTACAATATAAATTCTCCACTGTCTACTATCTGTTACGAACACGGATTCAGAACAACAGCAATATTCACTCAGATTCGAAACATCACTCATCGATACTAATCTGCTAAACTCATAAAACTGTAATTTCTGACAATGCTATCGGTTTCAGCCAACTGATCACGACTTCAATTGTGCTAAGATGAACCGATATACTATCTTCGGATATAACATGTTTCGAATACAATCTGTCTTGGCCAAGATTCACATCTCAACAGTTTCTGTATACAACATTTCAATTCTTAGAATATTCAATACAATTTTCAAATGTTCGATCTGATCAGTCATATGCTTCAAATATCTCAGGATATCATGGATACATCTCAGGATATCATAGATGAAATAATCATGGAAAAAAAATGAGCATAAAATCATCAGAATACTTCTTAACACCGGGTTCATCAACCCACAAACATAGCGGGAGCATCCCAAATAGAAACATTCAATCAGATGTAACTCTCGGCTAGAAATCTTCTAACTGGTCTTTCAAGTATTTCAATTCAATCAGTACTAGCTGTCCAGTATTTCAAAAATAAGAACTGTACCTGGTACGCAATCAATGCTGAAATCTCTCTCTCTAACTGGAAGCAATTCTGAAATCTCATATGAGAAAACATCAGCAATTTCATATACCACTGGAAAATCAGCCAATGATAGGCTCGATTTCAATAAATCAACTGAAAACATAAAGAATACCTCCGTTCCTTTCCGTAATAATCGAGTCCTCGACATCGTTCATATCCAAGGAATTCTAAATCTAGAATCCTTACCGTAATTTCCGTTCATCAATCATATCTATCTGAATCTTTCAATCTTCTGGAAAAATCAAGGGTAGCTTTGTACTTGGTCAACATATCAGTACCGATAATAAAATCGAAATCGGACAACCCAAGTACAATATAATCTAACTCAATCTCATATCTCTCATACTGCAACGTACAAGATCTAACAGATGTCACTGATACAAAACCTCTCCCCAACAGAAAAGAGATCAATACTACAACATATAATAATTCGATAACCAAAGCATATATCAATGCAATTCATTCAAAGATATTCGTATGGAATGCATTAATATCTATCAATACATATGCAAAATAACCATACAGGAAACAATTACCTGTCACCATCTTCTCAGATGCGCTCTGGGCCTGTTCCTTGGTCACGGCAACACTCTGGCCTACTGTCTAGGAGGTTGGCTACCTGTCTGGCTTCCTCCTGGCCCTGGCTGTGACTGAGGAGTCGTTGGTGGTGTCTGGAAGGAGTGAATGGCAGATACTCGTCTATCTGCCTGAGCTACTAATCCAGATGATTCTGCTCCCTGGAATTCCTGGGCACCTCGTTGTGGACAAACTCTAGCAAACTGTCCTGATTGTCTGCAGATCTGGCAACTACCGAACACCTCGGCATTGCTCTGTGGAATGTCTTCCTCCAAAAGTTCTGCAGTACTCTCCTGTATAACTCTGGCTAGAACCACTGGAGCTAGATGAACCACTCCCTAACTTCTTAAACTGTTTCTTTCGAGCTTTCAAGAAATCTTTCTTTCCCCCACTACTACTACCACTATCAAATCTAGACAGTGATTGCTAGAATTGAGCTGGAGGTTGTTGGTTCTGTGAGTGGACAACATACGACATTCCTCGCTGTTGCATCAAACTTGCCTCAACTCCCTTTGCCCTGTTCAAGGCATCAGCAAAATAATGGGGTCGTTCCACATTTACCAATGCAGATATTTCAGGATTCAATCCGCTGATGAACTGATCAACTACAGCTTTATCATCCCCAGCCACCTGAGGTGCAAAACGTAGTAAGGTAGAGAATTTTGCCACATATTCTTCAATATTCAGCTGGCCCTGTTTCAAGTTGGCAAACTCTGTACTCTTATCTTGTCGGTACGATACTGGAAGAAATCTTTTATGAAATTCAGCTTTAAAGATTTTCCACGTAATCACGGTACCATGCTGTTCTAATGCTTCTTTGGTTGTGATCCACCAACTCTTTTTGACCTCGTGTAACTGGTGCCCAATAAATCTAACTCGGCGTTCATTTGGGTAATCAAGTGAATCAAACAGCACTTCAAGTGAAATGACTGAAACCTCTTCAACATTGTTTCCATCGGAGTTTCTAACAAATCCATCTGATAAACCGAAGTACCACCTGATTCTGGAATTCTTCGAGGAGGTATATCTGATTACCAACAGAATTAGTAACCAAATACAACAAACCTGTTTCAATCCTCCTCTGATCATCTTACTTCTGATCAAGAATCGGTTCTGATTCATTCTCAATAACACATGCTTACAATCAAATCAGATAAACAAGTAAACATGTAGTTTTAACGTAGTAAATCATGCTAGCAATCAAAAGCAAGGAAAAAAAACTCATTCTACCCCGCTCACTAGCTCCTATCTCAATCTAAGGGACCTACAATTTTGGAATCTACTGCTCTGATACCACCTGCTGTGGGGACCCGGACGCTAATTTATTTTTAATCATCTTTGGGAATAATTAGATCAATTAATAAACAGGGTCTAAATTTTTTTTTTAAAATACCAGAGTACACAACATATGAAATAACTCTTATTATATTTACAAGATCAATATCAAGATCTAAGTACAAGTCCTGTACAAAAGTAAATCATAACAACTACTGTTCATTCTCTACATGTCCGATAATGAAACAGATCTACTTCTGGGTTTAAATCTCCACGCTAAATTAGTCCTCTCTTGTCCTCGTCTTGACCCTGATTATAAAGGCCCGAAAATTCGTGTTTGAAAATTTGCGGAAAAATTTAAAAATTCTCTTTTTTAAAAAAAAAATAATTAAAATGCCTCATTCATACAATAAACTGATAAATCAAGTTTAATGTTCAAAATAGCAGCGGAAAAAATTATTGTTCGCAAAATAACAAGTTAAAGTAATCCAACAACTGATAAAAATGTTTGAGCATAAAAACGGTAAATGGTGTAAATGAGGTCCTCGGGTTCCACTACTGCCAACCCAAGCTAGCTCACTGGTCCCCGCTGTAGCGTACCGTACTTTTACCGTTCAAAATTTGCGGAAAAATTTAAAATTTTCTTAAACATAACATAACCTTAAAAGTTTGCCATAAAATATCTCAACCAAGTCCCCCATAAGACATGGTTGCTCAAAAGAACTTCAATAAAATTTACTCACAAAAGGTTTGCTCAAAGTGTTTCCCTCAAAACATGAAATCATAGTAAATTAACATTTGCATAAAAACATAAACATTGCGGTCCTCGGGTTAGCTTCCCGCTCAGTCCAAGCCTGCCCCTTGGTCGCCACCTCCTGTCTCCTCATCAACATACTCACCTGCATCGATCAAGTCTAGTGAGTCTAAAGACACAACACGTATAAACTGGGAAATAGCGAGTACTACATAATAAAACCGCATGCAACTTTTAAAATAGAACATACATACTTGAACTCGAATTTAACATGCTTGAAACTTGAACATCGTGAGCTTAACTTAGACGCGCCATCAACATGAGCTTTTCTTAAACATTCTCTTAACATAAACTTGAGCGTATAAAGCATAATTTTTCGTAGAGGCATGTTTCAAAATAAGTGACCCATAACATAATAAGGCCTGATCAGACACACCACAGTACTGGGCTGACAGGGACGTATCCACTGCCGCATACATAAGATCCTCGTTCATAAGTTTAACGGGTGGATTGGTCCCTGTTCATAAATTTAACGCTTTCCAATCCCGATCTGAACCCGTTCATAAGTTTAACGGGGCGGAGAGGTCCTCGGCCACGTTCACCGACTTCCAAACCCATTCATACATTTGGTCACAAAGCAATTAGCATACCTCAAAACTTAAAAATGTTTTCTTTTGCACGTCATCATACTTACTTGGCGTTGAGGGATTCGTTGGATCTCGTTTGGGGCTGTTGCTGCAACATGCTAACATGAGCTCAAAAGTTTAACTTGCGTGACTTAGACGTAATCATCATGCCTATACCTAAGCTCAATCGCTTACTTAGGGCATGCTAAAATTCCCATGACTCGACCATGTCAATAAGTGCACTAAACCAAGACATCAACCTCAAAGCATACATCAATATTTTTCCCAAAATAAGCAGTACACGGACCCCATGCCTGGGTCCGTGTACGGGTCCGGGTAGGTTCGGTAAAATGTGTGCGAAGGAAAAAGGGAAGGAACGGACCACGTGCCTGCCTCCGTGTAGGGGTCCGTGTCGACTCGCTAAAGCCATACTCTGAAAAAAAGGGGGACACGACCCCGTATCAAGGTCCGTCAAAGGGTCCGTGTACCTACGCAAGTTCGACACCAAAAAGAAAATAAAGGCACGGACCCCGTGTCAGGGTCCGTGTGCAGGTCCGTGTGTCCTCGATTTTTCTGCACCTGCGAGAAAACTTATGCAATGTCTATTCACCCAATTTGACACTTAAAGGATGTGATTCAACACCTTAAGACTCTTCTTAGGACACCATAACATTGCACCAAAACTCGTACAAACGCCTCAAAACACGACGACCACTTTACTACCCAATGCAACACAAAATATGGCAATTGACATCAAATCGATTTCCTACGACTTCCCACTAGTTCAAGTGCCTAACGACATGAAACGTAACCTCAAAAATACTCCAAACATCATTACCAATATATCTATATGCAGCAACAATCACCCGTCGATCTCCAACGAAGCCTGCAACACAAAAACTTCAAGAACACATCAATATCATAAAATTTCTGAAAACGCAGTTTCAGCAGTCCCACGAAAAACGCCATAACTCACTCAATTTTTGTCCAAAAATTTCGAATCATATATCTAATCGAAGGCATCGAAAAGTTCTACATTTTTTGTGTTGAAAGTTTTCTCAAAATCCCGATCGAAAAATCGCAATATTTGAAAAGACAGTAAAAACGAATTTTTGAGATTCAAAACTACTTCAAAATACGTCCAATACAATTTCTGCTCAAACTATTACGAATCATTCACATGTTTTCACACAAAACGCATCAAAATTCATACTATGACAAGATCGATGCAGCAAGAACAGAATATACGTGCCTTTTTATGTCAAACGTTACCGAAACAACGTCACCGAAGCGGAGATAGAAGCGAGATTGATCCGGGGCGATTGTGGCGCTAAAATTCTTGAAGAAAACTCAACAAAACTTGCTGGAAATTGTTAGAGAAGGAGGCGGCTGCTATGGGGAGAAGAACCCTAAAATTTCTTCTCTCCAAAAATATAAAACTTGAATGGATTGTTTGTGTGTGTGTTGTGCGATTATAGGTGTGTGTAGAAGTGTGTAAAATGTGTAGTGTGTGTGTGTGGCGTGAGTTAGTGGGGGATTTAGGGAAATAAATTGGTTAAAAAAATAAATTAACCACCATTAAAAGTTAATCAAACACTAACTCAAAATTTCTTGGAATCAAAATACACACTAATTTTTAAATAGCTCCTTAATTAAAATAACACCCACACAATGCAAATTTTAAAAGTTTTACTCTCAAAATTACTAAATAAGTGATTTAAGCTTAAAAATTCTAAAACTCAATAAATTATTTAAAAAGCCCCAAACTTAGCTTAAAAATAAAATACCACATTTTAAATTGCCAAAATCGTCGCCGGTCCTTTCCTCAATCCCGCCTCGAATGATCGCCTGAAACATGAAACTCGAAAGACATTTTAACGTGCATCACAATAAACATGACTAATTTTAAATAGTACATTTAAATAAATTATGCATGGCTAAGAAAATCATTTTAAATTAAATAACTGATTTAACAAATAAATAATGCATGGGTTTTACGTGTACGAATTTGGGCTCTACAGTTCCTCCCCCACTTATAAAAATTTCGTCCTCGAAATTAAGTCTTACCGAACAACTCCGGGTAGCGACTCCTCATATCCGATTCTGTCTCCCAAGTGGCCTCCTCCACTGATTGGTTCAGCCACTGGATTTTGACTAGCTTAGTCACTTTGTTCCGGAGTCTGCGCTCCTGCCTGTCTAGAATTTGAATCGGTCGCTCTTCATATGACAGGTCTGGAGCAAGCATCAGGGGATTTGGTGATACCCCTGATATGCATCCAGAAAGCTTAATAACTCGCATCCAGAAGTGGAATCTACCAGCTGGTCAATCCGGGGGAGTGGATAACAATCTTTTGGGCATTCAAGTCCCTGAAATCAACACACATTCTCCATTTCCCGGTGGATTTTGGGACGAGAACCACATTTGATAGCCAGGTAGGGAATTGGACTTCCCTCATATGCCCGGCCCTTAGCAACTCTCCCACTTGCTCTTCAATTACTTTATCTTTTTCGGTGCCAAAATGACTCCTCTTTTGCTTCACGGGCCGGGATCCCGGGAGGATATTCAATTTATGTTTGGCCACTTTGGGCGAGATCCCGGCCAACTCCTGTTGAGACCAGGCAAAAACACTAATGTTAGTTTTTAAACATTGTAAGAGATTTACCCGGGTGGACGGGCTGATGTCTCGGGCCACCCGGACGTGCTTTCCTGGCTCAATTTCCACCACTTCTTGTTCTTCCTCAGCAACAAAGTGCACTTCTCTCTCCTTGGCCCCCTCTTGACACTCTTTCTCCTTCCCTTCCCTCCTTGCCTTCTTTTGATCTACCCGGACTGTCTCCCCATAACACCTCCGAGAAGAGGGCTGATCTATCTTAACTTCCCCAACCTGTCCTCGCACTGGGAATTTGATTTTCTGGTGATAAGTGGAGGCCACGGCTCTCATCTCATTCATGGCCGGCCTTCCCAATATGATATTGTACGAGGATGGGGCATCCACCACTGTAAAAACGGTCATCACAGTCTTCGTCAGGTCTCCAGTGCCCAGGGTCAGGGGTAGAGTGATTTCCCCCTCAGGGTACACAGCATGTCCAGCAAAAACAAACAAGGCAGTCTCAACCGCCTCTAACTGATACTCGTGTTAATCCATTTGAACCAAGGCTTCCTTAAATATGACATTGACAGAGCTGCTATTGTCAACAAATACCCTCAACACATCGTAGTTAGCCACTCGGGCCTGAATGACAAGAGCGTCATTGTGGGGTAGACTAACTCCTCTGAGGTCCTCTGGTCCAAAGCTTATGATTGGCTCGTCTCTCCTCCTCCCATCGACCTCTAAGCATTCCCTCCTGCTTCTGGCTTTCCGAGCCTGGTTGGAATCGCCATCGGTAGACCCCCCCAAAATCATTTTGATTACTCCTCGGCTTGGGGAAGGGTCCTTCCTCTCTACTGGTCTACCCCTTTCTTCCCGAGAACTTGCTTCTCCCTTCTGCTTCCGCTCGGGATATTCGTTGACTTTGGAGGGACATTTGGTCCGGGACGTCGAGACAACCAAGGTGGCTGTCTAGACTTATCTCGAGGGGGATGGGATGCTGGCACAGGACGCTTACTGGATTCCTTCCTCAGGGTCCGGCATTCATTAGTGTTGTGAGAACATTCTTTATGGAGGGTGCAGTACCCTCTCTTCTCTGGCCTTGATGCCCTCGCCACAGGACTTGGAAGCGGGGCTACATCCGAGCTGCATTCTTGAATCTCTTGGTCCCGGGCAATTCTTAAAGGTACATGAGAGAAATGTCCCGGGCCATTTTTCTTGGGAGTTCTTTCTTCTGATTTGACAGCCCGGTCTCCTCTTGATCTCTTCAAGGCCTCTCTTTTCTGATTTTGCGCTTCTTCCATATTAATGTATTTTTCTGCTCGGGATAAGAGATCTTCAAAGTTTCCGAGCAGTTTCTTAGTCAAGGATTGGAAAAAATCCCCTTCCCACAGCCCTTGCATGAACGCCGTAGTTTTCGTCTCGGGTGCACAGGCCGGCACATCCAGGGCCACTCGGTTGAATCTTTTGAGATACGCCCTTAGGGTTTCATCTTGCCTCTGCTTTACCTCAAATAAACTGAAACCAGTCTTCTTGTACTTCTTGCTGCTGCTAAATTGATGCAAGAATACCTTTTGGAAGTCTTCAAAGCAATTGATGCTTTGTGGTGCCAACCCTTCAAACCATCTTTGTGCGGAGTCGACTAGGGTGGTGAGGAACACTTTACATTTAATTTGGTCTCCATAACAATGCAACATGGCCATGTTTTCGAAACGAGCGAGGTGCTCCTTGGGATCAGAACTCCCATCATAGTCCTTGATTTTAGCTGACTTGAAATGCCTGGGTATGGTTCCCGGACAATGATATCAGAAAATGGGCAACTCTTTACAACTGGAGCATTGCCCTTAGAACCAACCTGCCCTTCTAATACTTTTACTTTCTTCCTCAACTCCTCCAATTCTTCCGCAACAGTGGGGGACTTAGAACCCGCGCTTGATTCTCTCTCCTCTTCCCTTCTCTCTTCCTCTTGCGGCTGCTCATGTTGCTGCTCGGGATGACTGGAATGGTGAGTGGTGGCCTTCTTTGCCGTGGCCATCTTAACAGCATCAGTTATAATCTTGTTTAACTCCTCGGGAGTTAAATGAATGGTGGGCTGAGGACCATTAGGGGGAGGGCCACCTGCACCAGAAAGACGAGTATTGTTCTCCTCCTAGACTCGAGAAGTGTCTTGGTTTGCTCTTCTAGTAGGAGCCATATCAACGCCTTAGAACACAGTCTTCCCACAGAAGGCGCCAATGATGCAACCCGTGCGAAACTAACGAGTCGGGTCCGGTACTCTGTCGGGTTTGCTATCAAAATGTTAGAAATATGAGTTGGACGCTTGAATTGAATCTCGTGACTCCTCGATCTGATTGGAGAGATCTGTGAACAGGAAAGTAAACACGTGAATGGGCGCCAGAGGGGTGTCCGACGTGACCACTCCGATGCTTAAGTCAGCAGGGTACTCAAGCAATAAAACCAATGTAGCCAAGGGATGGCTGTGTGATTGGTGTGGAGAGTAAATGAGAGTATTAAATATGTGAGTTAATATCTGAATAGAGAGTAAATGCAAATAAAGATTCTGGTATTTATAGTAGAGGATGCAATGATGACCTCGTTTTTTGTGTTTGAGCATTAATGATAGTAGGGTGGCTGATTATACCCTATTATTCCGACATGTCAAATCTTACACTAGTCACGTCCAGCCCACTTGATTTTATCAACAATTAATGTCATTGTCAGAGATAGGTCGGCTGTGCATGCTCTATCAAGTTGGCGCCATTAAATGCTTCACTCATATCGAGGTGGCCGAGCAGAATGCCTCTCAGGTAATTACAGAAGAGCTCGGGTATTCCACGTCTCGGGGAAATCATGTACCGGGTGGTCCAATGACTCAGGGCATTAATCCATTTTGTCATGCTACCGGCCCGAGAGTATCCCATCCTGGCCCGGACACCAACCATGAATATGCTCCATGGCCCGGGAAATCCCAGGACCTATCCATGACCCGGGACATCCCGGGGACATCAGTCACATAAGTCTATTATTTTAAAAAATTTCTTAAATCTCTGCAATGAATACACATGATTGTCAGTCTCATGGGATAATATCTTTTGAGGTTTATTTATGGGAAACTCCAATTAAATACCTACATTCTATTTTCTTTTATGTAATTTTTTTTAGTAAAAGCTCCATACTTGTAACTTTCTTTAGTTTTAACTCTCCATTTTGGTAAAATGTCTCAAATATCTCAATTTTACTCTACATTTCTCTCTCTTATGCACGGAAGGGAAAAGCCTCCATCTCATGTTCTCTTTCCAAGAAACAGGCTTGCATCATAGACCGGATTATTTTTGTTTCATTGATTTTGTTGTATTTAGAAATTAACCAGTTTTTTTGGGTACCGTTTTAAGATTTTCTAGTATTATATGTATGTAATTGTGTACTATAACAATTTAAAATAGGTGTAATAAATGTTTTAATTTTGCTGTGTATGGATATTTTATGGTATTAATTAGATTTCAAATGCTGATGATGTGCTTTCTTTTTTATTAGATTTATGGTATTTTTGATTGATCATTTTGCAAGGACAACTTTTGTAACATCTCGAAAATTTGAAGGTCCACGTGAACCACATGCATGAAAGTTATCAAATTTCTTATGTATTTTAATTAAGTTGTTTTAATTGTATAAATTGATTATGGTAGGCATTTTTACACTTTTAAAATATAGTTTCTACTAGAATACATAAAAACTGTGTTTTAAAAGTTATCGAGACGCGATCGAGTAACGGAGATAAGGGACCATAAAGGAAAAATATTTTTATTAAATGATTATTTTTAATTATTTAATATGTGGTATATTTTAATGTATATTTTCGAAAATGACAACTTTTAAGGTGTTTTTACGTGCTGAGTCATATTTTAATCCGACAATCAATTTTTGACGAAAATAGTGACTTTTTGGAGTTTCGGTTATTATTTTCAAAAAGAAACCTAAACAAAATGTTTTAAATATTATCTTATGGGCCTATTATACTAGGTTAATTAGCCTAAGTTTGCACATGTGTTTTTATATCAAATAATCAAGCTTTCATGCTCTTTTATTCCATTCAAAACACTCACCCCTCACCCTAGGAAATTACTAGGACTCTTCCATCAGCATATAAACACCCACACCACACGTTTTCAAGAGGGATTCATGCAAGGTTTGAAAAACATTTAGCAAGATTATTCTCCCGTCTCTCCGCCAACGTTCCTCGCATCGCAAGTTGTTTTTAGTGCGTGAAATACGCAAAGACACGCCTTAATCTTTCTTCACTCATTTTTCACACTATATTATGCGTTTTGATACTTGATTGCATGAAAAACATGATAAAGTTCTTTTATTTTCATTTTTATGGCATAAACGTGATAGAACTAGAGTTTTCATCTTTTAAAACTCTTTCTTATGATGCACAAAAGAGGTTGTAGGATGGTTCAAGGGTGGCTGCATGATGCTTGCTTCGAAGGCTAGGGCGATCGCATGAGGGAAGTCGCGCATGGCTCATAGGGCACGACTGGAAAGGCTGGGTGCATTTGAAGGTGTTCTGTTATGTCGAGTAGGTTGCCTAGGGTTCAGTTACGGTCCTAAGAGTGTCAGCTAGGGTCTGGTTGGGTTGGTTGGTGGCTAGGACCGAAGGGTGCATGGTTAGGGAGGCTAGGGTTTTCAAGTTTGGGCAAGAAAAGTTCAGTAACTGTTCTAGGCTAGATCGAGGGTCTTGATGGGCTTGAATTGGGTTGTATATGATATGGTTAGGTGCTAATAAGCTTTGGTACAAGTTTGATAAGGTTTGGTTATGTTTCGAGTTAATACGAGTCAAAACCGGGATGTACGTCTAAGTTTAAATACGAATTGAGTAATTAATCGAGAAGCTAAAGTTTACGTGTAAGAATTTATTATGGATGTATTTTAAGGTGTCATGTTAAGTTTGGATGGATATGAGGTCTAAGGATAAATTGAAAAAGTTAGGGTTTCAGGGGCAAAACAGTCATTTTACACCTGAAAAATGTTAGATGTCTTGGCAGTGCCCTGAATGCTTTGTTGAATTTTAAAATATTTATTTCAAATGTTTATGGAATATTACGATAAAACGTTAATGCTAAAAGACATGATGCATGCTTGGTTTAAGAGAAAAATGATGTATATATGCATGAATTTTTATAAGTTATGGAAATATGAAAGTTGAAGGATGTGAATTGATTGTGACTAATATGATGATACGATGATACGTAAGGCCAAAGCTCAGTTGACGGGTGAGAGTGTCGCTGATGTCCCTGTCGCTCGGTATTGTGATAATATGTAGATGGTTCCACCGTTCTACAGCTAATACGAAAGTCACAATTGAGGATCTGCATTCAATAAAAAGAGAAACATTTACGTGTATGATGAAGAGGAAAAAAGTATATGATGAAACTAAAAATATTTATGTTTATGCATATTCATGAAAAACTATTTTATTAAAAGTATTTTCACTGTTGCATGTGGATGTATATGTATTACTTGCTATCATGGTTAAGGTTTGCTGAGACATTAGACTCACTAGGTGTGATCGATGCAGGTGAACATGATGTTGATATTTATGGAGGACTTGATGGTTGAACTAGCTGGACTGAAGGTGCACATAACCCGATGACCTTTGCTAGTTTTTCGCATTATGTTTATGATTTAAGATTACGTTAAAGATTTTTATGTCTTATATGCTTTTAAGTGGTTCTGAGAGGATGCTAGAGTTAAGTTTATTTTGGAAATAATGTTAGCTTATGGTTGGTTGAAGTTTACGATTTTACGTTTTGAATTTGCATACTTTTGAGATTTTCAAATAATAGGTTGGTTGGTTATTTTTAAATTGGTGGAAAAGTATTTTAAAAATATATATGTATATGTGTGTGCATATTCGGCCGAAAGCTTAAGAAAGAAAAAAAATTTCTAGTGCATTTTAAAGAAAAACGAGTAGTAGACGTTTCAACTTTATTCTTAGATTTTTATTCTTTTGGGTACCATTTGAACATATCTAATATTAGATATATGTTATAATGCATTGTGATAGTTTGAAACACATGTAATGTATCTTGAAATTTGATTTGTTTAACATAAAAGTACATACAATATTGAGATTGTGTGTTTCAGATTTTAAGTGTTGTGTACAGGTATGGTAACACTTATCCACAACATAGAGCGGAATATATTAATTAAGCACACAAATAAAATTTAATGACTAAAATAAGACAAAATAAATGATGCACACGTATAAAACTTGTGCGTTTCCTCAAAGCAAAATATTCATTAGAAAATTATAAATAGTTTACGAAATCAATACTAGTGAAACTATGAAAAAATATCTTTATTAACAAGTCAAAGAAGTAAATTATATCTCAAATAAATAAAAACAAAACCACGGATGCAACAATTGTATTGCCGAAACCCGAAGCCACAAATAACTCTTCAACCAACACTTTACACGATTGTTGTCTTCGAGTATCTCCAACACCCCATGACAACACAACAAATAGCGTGAATCGATCACGAAAAATCTTCACTAATGTAATTTTTGCTCTTCCTTCGACTCTCAAAACCACGCAACAAAAACCACTAATCGCTCGCACGCAACAACAATGATATCTTATTTATAGGCTTCCTCTGCTCTAGATTTTATTCCTTATATAGAGTCTTACACAAATAAAAAACAAGAATTTCATAAGGAAATAAACTATTTTGAACAATAGTATAATATCTAGAATCTTATCTTAAATATCAATAATATCACAATATTATCGAACAAAAAAATATCAATATTAAAGAAAATTTTATTAGTCTAGAAAGGCAAAACTTCATATTTTTTAATATATGTTAAACTTTATAAGTTTCAGAGTTTGAAAAATTGATCAGTAACCAAACAGAAGACCTGAATTAAACCAGTAACTGAACTTAAAGAATGTAACTGAACTGAAAGAGACTTATTGGACTGAAACAGACCAAGAACTGAAGTAAATAAACATTATTTCTCATATTTATTAATAAGTCTCAACTGATGGATTGATAATCAAATCGGATATCAGAACTGAAGACTATAACTGATAATGTTCTCAGAATATTTATAGCTAAACTGAATTAATCAAAACTGAACTAGAACGTTCAAACTGAAAGGACATCAGTTCTAGAACAACTGAATTAATCAGTTAGCAACATCATCAGTTGCAGTTTGAATCTCAGTAGACAAACTAACAGTCCGTTCCAAAGCAGAACAGATGAATCATAACAGTCTGATACATCGTACCTCTGTCAGAAAAATTTTGTCTACATGAACTAAAATATGACTCAATGGATATCATTAATTAATGCATTCAATGTGACCGATGGTATCAAAGACTATAAATAGCTGAGAGGTTCATTCCTGAAGAAGTTAGTGAAGTGAATTAAAAACAACGCGCAGTAAAGAACAACAAGCTCAATTAATTTTTTTAGTCAGTTGCGATTTACTTTCGAATTTCTATTCAATTTGCAAATTCTCAATCTTTAGCTCACAACTTATTCATATATTTATAGCATTCAGTCTACTCATTCGAGCTATTCAGTTATCAACTGAGAAGTTTTATAAGAACAACCAAGCATTTCAGCTTGGCAGTGTTTAAGTCCAAACTGAAGTGGATTATTACAGATTCATTGTAATTAATAAAAGTTTGTTGTGAATTCCTATCTTTGAGATAGAATGGGTGACGTAGGAGCATTTGAAGTTTCTAAACATCCATAAAAATCCTCGTGTGCATCATTTTTATTCATTCAGTTATCGCGATACCCTAGCCAAAATATTCAATATTCTTTCAGTTTATTTCCGCACTATTATTAGGTAATTGATCGATAAAGACATACAAGATTTTAGGACCAGTTCCTCAAAGAACTGATTGATATTTGAAAAAGACTTCAAAAGACTGAAGTGTTTATTCAACTTCCCCTTTTAAACACTTCACCCTTATTAACCGATCCTAACAAGTGACATCGGAAGCGTTAAATCTTGTCTTGAATACTACCGAATACACGCATCTGATAACCATGTCATAATTCAATAAAATTCCTATGTTTTTCAAAGAAGAATTTGATGACTGGAAGATCAAAATGCAGGATCATCTAGCTGCACAAGATGATGATATATGGTACGTCATAACTGATGGACCAATGAAAATAATGAAGGCGAATATTGTAGTTGCTCTAACTGCTGGAGCACCTCATCGCATTGAGAAGCCACACGATAATCAAAATGTCTGAGGGAGGGTTTTCAGTGATTTATCATATGATCACTCATCTATGTGCTTTGAATTCTCTGTCCCTATCAATTAAATGTGGTACATCATATCACAGATGCTAGTGTCAAACTCGAACGATCTTTATCCATTATTTTAGATGGCTGAAACGACTAGAAACCTATTTAGAATATACATTAACATATAAATTAATTTCATGTTCGCCATCATATGTACGGCCTCATAGTACCATAGTATATTCAAGGTATTTATCTATATAGCTTGCATAGACATATAGATAAAGTGAATATTATAATTTGATAAAACCATAAAATTTTATTAAAATAAATATATTTTTACACAAGTGTCAATAAAATCCGAAGTCACAAATTGACTCGCTTGATATATGCTCTAACAAAACTTCGACAATATCTAGTAGTAGATTTGTTATCTAGTTTATCCGGCCCAACAACAGTCTGCAACTGCTTCAACCTCTATGATATCTTCCCTTTGAAAAATATTTCTTTTGCTTAGATTGTTAAGTCTTATGTTGGATCAATAAATCAACTCAAATTGTGCCATTTGACTTGTTTGATTATGAATTCTATAAGGTCCAAAATGAGATAACGTAATCCAACTGTACGCGAATCTAGGCAAAATAGAAAATACTTAATTTAATTATTTTAATTGCATTAATTAAATGTGGTAGGCATGTTTACGTTTTTAAAATATGGTTTTCTATTAAAATGCATAAAACCAAGGGTTATTCGACACGCGACCGAAGAACGGAGACCGAAGCTGTGAAGGGAAAATATTTTTTATTAAATTATTTTTTTAATTATTCGATATATGGTATATCAAAGGTGTAATTTTCAAAAATGATGTCTTTTGAGATGTTTTTACATGTCAAGTTGTATTTTAAATCGTTAATCGATTTTTGATGAAAACAAGAACTTTTTGGAGGCTCGGTTAATATTTTTAAAAAGTTTCTTAAACGAGATTTTATTCCTACATTATAATGAGCCTATTCTACCAAGGTTATTGGGCCTAGCTTTTTACCCAATTATTTATATCACAATATTGAGTTTCTAAACCCTAAAACACTTCATAACTCACGCACACCACTACTAGAATCCTAGGGTTTTCTCTCCCCACCCCACACAAACACACACCACATATTTTTAGCCAATTCACATTGGTTTTGAAATAAAAACACAGCAAGGATCTCCCCATTCTCTCTAGAAACGTCCCTTCGTGTCTATAATTATTCATTCATGTGTGAATCATGCAAAGGTACGCCTTATTCCTTATTTTTTCATCATTCATACCATCTTATGTGTGAATATGTGTTCTTGCATGAAAAATCTAAAAGCATCATGGTGTTTTCGTTTTTAAGTGTTTATACATGGAAAACTTGATTTTCTTGCATGATTCTTGATGAGCTGAAGGGGCTACCAGGTTTCTTTGGTTAGAGGGTCGAATTACAGTAGGTTTAATGGTCTTTAGAGGTACGATTCAGGGCTGGAATGAGGCAAGGGCAGGGCGGCACGATTTTGGGGTTGAAGGGAAATTATGGAACAGTTTTGGGTTTCTTGAAGGGTGCGGCTGTGTGATGTGGTTGGGGCATGTTCAAGGATCCTAAGAGGGTTTCCATATGGTCCTAGATGGGTTGAGGGGAGGCTGGTGCAAGGACAAGGGCTATAGACGTGAGGCTCAGTCGTGGGATTTTGAAGGGGGCACGGGTTTGAGTGCTGTGCATGCATATCCCTAGGGCTTGGTCCAGAAGTGTAAGGGCCCGTAATTCGTATTCGCATTTTTACGGAATTATCAAAAAAATTTCTAAATAAATAACTTGCTTCATTCATAAAATAAACATATATATAGATTTAACTTTAAAATAACAGCGGAAGTAAATATTGTGTTTCAAAACAACGACTTAAAAATAATCCAGCGTATTAAAATCTGAATTTGAACATAATAAGGTGAATAAACTGAAACATGAGGTCCTCGGGTTCCTACTACTGCTGACCCAAGCTAGCTCACTGGTCTCCGTCCTCAGTCTCGGCCTCATCCGTACCTACAACAATCAAGTCTATTGAGTCTAAAGACTCAACATGCATATATCGTGAATAGCAAGTAAATATATCATAAAATCGTATGCAACGTAAAATATCGAGTCGTAAAGCGTAACATAAAAATCAGTGTCATGGGTAAATATAAATACGTGCATATCTGAAAATCGTATGTAAAAGATTTGCTCGATAGAGCTCTGTCATAAAATACCATATCAAGATTTTTCTGGTAGAGATAATGTTTCAACACAAGTGGCCCGTAACATAACATGAACGTCTGATCAGACTAAACCACAGTATACTGAGCAGTAGAGATCACCACAGCCCTTGGACTGGATGTTCGTACCCATACATAATCATAAACCGGTCGTAAGTCACCAGGTGAAGAGATCCCGTGTGAGGTGGCAACAAGACATATCGCATATATCTCAAAATAAACATTTTATGTTTCATGCACGTAATATAATTATAACCACATTTTTACCGGATGAGTTGGATCGTTCCCAGGCTTGCTGCGACCAAATCCTAACATGAGACACATGCAAATAATCTCAACTTGACAAAAACTTCATATTCGTACCAAAAACGAGACAAACGAGACCAACAACCTAGTTTCCAACCATGGCTTCGTACCAACCTGAACCAACATTGAACCACCGTTTAGCCATGATCAAAATACACCTAACATAATGAAATAATATTCATAAGGACTGTAATACACGAAAAATAGTGAATGAAGGCCAAAATCATGAAACACTCTTTCGAGAGTCACTTTGGCACATTGCACCGTAAATTCTCGTACGACCTCTAAACTTGCCCAAATCACAAACGGCCAAAAACATGACTTTCATAACTCATTGGGGTACTGTACAGTTCAAGGCCATAGGCTAAAAGCCAACCAAGAACTCAAACAAGGCCCCTCAACCAAAGCAAGGCTGCTATCGAAAAAGCAGTGGCAGCAGCTATGCATATATTGTGTAGTTTATGAAACTATTGGCCATTAGGCTTGAACCACCGACCAGAGTCTCTTATCACATCCTAAGGCGTGGCTTGAACCATGGCTAAGGGCACTAGGCCAACTACAATTCAAGCAAATACTTAGGACAACCCAAAGTTCCAACCGAGAGCACCAAATTTTGTGTAGTGTCATGGTTGAATTATTGTGCTGTCTTGTGTCGTTCGAGTGGCCATATGACTGACTATGGCTCAATCTTGACATGATGAGGCATTGTGTGAACCGTAGCTATGGGCTGGAAGCCAACCACAATCCACCCAAACACCCCAAAACCGAAACTCACTCACCCAAACCAGAAATGAAAACCGATGGGCATTTGTTTTGTTGTTGTAAAAATTTTGATGGATCCGTGAACCAAGCCTCAAAAGGTTGTCTTGGTCACGTCCTAGACATGCTAAGGGAGGGTTCTAACCATGGTTATAGGCCTTGGGCCAACCAAGATTCGAACATTCACCTTAGCCAACCAACCAACAAAATCATGACTCAACTTTAAACTATGGGAAATTTTGCTGTAAAGTCTTTAACCTGAGTGCATGAAATTGAATCAATGAACAAACAATATCCTATAACACTCATATTCATGCCTAGATGCAGCCTTGAGTGCCTCGAACCGACCAACTTCCTGTAACCAACAAAACAACTCAACTGTGAGTTACAAAGCAAATGGCCGAGAGGGCTTGTACAGATTTTTACAGATTTTGCTCTCACTTTGGGTTTTGATTCGTGAATCCTGAACATATAATGATTTAAAATATCTATAGGACTTGATTGAAGAGAAAATAAACAATATATACATGCCTGGAAAGTTTGTTTTGGATAAACAAAGAAATACGACGAACACGGCGCGGCGGAGTCGGAGTTTCTTTTCTTTCTTGTTTTTATGCTACTGTCTCATGATTCTTAGCTGCTAGGTAATGAAGGTGAAGGCTACTAGGGGTGATAAATGAGTCTTGCAAGGCACTTAGATGGGGGTTATTAGTGAGGAGTTTGAATGGCAAATCAATTGCTTCTTTCCCTTCTTGTTGAACGAAATGTGTGGGATTGGTAGGCTAGATTAGTGGTTTGAGGGAAATTAGGTGCATAATGGTGCTTGAATTACTAATTATTGGTGATTTAAAGGTGAGGGAATTAATATACCATGAAGGGCCATTGAAGGGTGACTAGAATGGAGAGTTGCCAAACATATATGAATTGATCTATGGGGTGGCCGAAATTTGCTAACAATTTGTAAGGTATAATATTGCTTAATTCTTGTATTTTAAATTTTTAAAGTTTTAAACACCCATTATGTATTTTAGTGAATTAATAAATTAATTTAGGATAAAAATTTCTTGCATGGCATGGCTTGGTCTTAAAATTAATTATTAAAATGTTAAGGTATAATTTATTGAATATATTAGGCCTAGATTAATTTATCCCAATTGGTTACACATTTTAATTTAGGCTTTTAACCCCATATTAGACATAAAAGAACTTATTTAATAACTTAAATCCAATTAATTTAATAAATCTTAAAAACATTCTTTATCATTAAAATAAATTATTCCTTGGCTTAAATTAAATTTAAGAATATTTTCTTATTATTAATCTTAACTCAATTCTCTAAACTCCAGTATGGCCTCGCGTTATTATCCGAAACGATAAAACTAAACTTCTGCGATTAAAATAAATAGTCGCGACTTAACAAAGTTTAAAATGAATTAAACCCTTCATGTGTATATAGAAATCATTTTTAATTTAAATAATAACAATTATGCATGGCTTATACGTAATCTGATATTTCGGGCTGTACAACTCTCTCCCTCTTAAAAGAAATTTCGTCCTCGAAATTAAAACTTCCCGAATAACTCGGGGTATCGACTCTTTAATTATGGCTCAGACTCCCACGTACCTTTTTCCTCCGAATGATTAAGTCATTTGACCTTCACTAGCTTCACCAGTTTGTTCCGAAGCTTTTTCTCATGTCTGTCTAAGATTTGCACTGGTCTTTCATCATAAGATAGGTTCGGAATGAGATGCAATGGTTCAAAGTTCAAGACATGCGAAGGATTCGCCATATACTTCCTCAGCATAGAGACGTGGAATACGTTGTGTACTCCGGCCAGATTCGGCGGAAGAGCAACACGATAAGCTAGCGTCCCAACCCTGTCGAGGATCTCAAATGGTCCGATGAATCTCGGGCCGAGCTTTCCTTTCTTCCCGAATCGTATGACACCTTTCATAGGTGCTATCTTCACGAAAACATGGTCTCCAACGGCAAACTCTAGATCTCTCCTCCTCTGATCCGCATAACTCTTCTGTCGGCTCTGAGCAGTCCTCATCCTATCACGGATCTTGACTACTATATCGACAGTCTGCTGAACAATCTCTGGACCAAATTCTGATCTCTCCTCTACTTCATCCCAATGAATAGGCGATCTACACTTACGACCGTACAGTGCTTCATATGGAGCCATACCTATAGACGACTGAAAACTGTTGTTATAGATGAACTCCACCAATGGCAACTTCGACTCCCAACTCCCTGAGAAATCGATGACACATGCACGGAGAAGATCCTCCAAAATCTGGATAACTCTCTCTGACTGACCATCCGTCTGAGGGTGGAAGGCTGTGCTAAACAAAAACTTCGTACCCATAGCTGAATGCAAAATCTTCCAAAATGAGGAAGTGAATCTAGGATCTCGGTCAGACACTATATAAACGGGAATACCATGAAGTCTGACTATCTCTCGGATATACAACTCTGCATACTGAATCATGGTGAAAGTCGTCTTAATAGGCAAGAAGTGCGCTGATTTGGTAAGACGATCAACAATCACCCAGATAGCATTTGACCCTTTGACTGACTTCGGCAAACCGACAAAGAAGTCCATGGTAATATTCTTCCACTTTCACTCGGGAATAGCAAGAGGCTTGAGCATACCTGCTGGTCTCTGATGTTCCGCTTTCACTAGCTGACACGTCAGACACTCGGATACAAAACGTCTGATATCCTTCTTCATCCCGGGCCACCAATACAACAACTGCAGATCTTTGTACATCTTTGTAATCCCATGATGAATAGAGTACGACGACATATGGGCCTCAGATAAGATATCCGCTCGAATAGAATCGCCGCCAGGAACCCACATTCTGTCTCGATATCTCACAATATCGTCGCTAACTGTATACAAGATACTGCCCTTGGCCTCATCTCTCTGCCTCCACTTCGCCAACTGCTTATCTGCTGGCTCTCCACTGCGAATACGGTCTAGAAGAGAAGACTGAATTGTCAAAATAGATAGACGGGGAACTCTACCTCGAGGATATGTCTCTAGATCAAACATCTGCATCTCAAACTGAAGAGGTCTCGGAATCACCAAATGAGCCATCATTGCGACTTTCCTGCTTAACGCATCCGCAACTACATTAGCTTTGCCAGGGTGGTAGCTAATGTCACAGTCATAGTCCTTCTCTAGCTCCAACCAACGCCTCTGACGCATATTCAACTCTTTCTGCGTAAAGAAGTACTTCAGGCTCTTATGGTCGGTAAAGATCTGGCACTTTTCTCCATACAGATAATGCCTCCAAATCTTCAAGACAAATACTACGGCTGCCAACTCTAGATCGTGGGTAGGGTAATTCTTCTCATGGATCTTCAACTGACGAGAAGCATAAGCTATCACCTTCCCATGCTGCATCAACACTGCGCCTAAACCGAGCTTCGAAGCATCGACATACAAAACAAAATCTCCGGGCCCTGACGGCATGGCCAATACTGGCGCTGAAATAAGAGCTTGCTTCAAAGAATCGAAGCTCTTCTGACACTCATCGCTCCACACGTACTTAGCATTCTTCTTGGTCAACGACGTGAGTGGAACTGCGATAGAAGAGAATCCCTGAATAAACTTCCTATAGTATCCTGCAAGTCCAAGGAAATTACGGATCTCTGAGGCATTTTGCGGCACAACCCAATCTCTAACTGCTGCAACTTTCGCTGGGTCTACCTCAATACCGCTGCTAGAAATGACGTGGCCTAAGAACGCCACCTTCTCTAATCAGAACTCGCACTTACTGAACTTCGCGAATAGCTTGTGCCTTTGCAAGGTCTGCAATACTGCGGTCAGATGTCTGCTGTGATCCTCTTGATTCTTTGAGTAGACGAGAATGTCGTCTATGAATACTATCACGAACTGATCAAGATACGGCTGAAATACGCGATTCATGAGATCCATGAAGATCGCTGGCGCATTTGTCAAACCGAATGGCATCACAAAGAACTCGAAGTGTCCATAACGAGTCCTAAAAGCAGTCTTGAGAATATCGGCGTCTTTCACCCTCAACTGGTGATATCCAGAACGCAGATCAATCTTTGAGAATACTGAAGCTCCCTGCAACTGATCAAATAATTCTTTAATCCTCAGAAGTGGGTATTTGTTCTTCACTGTAACTGTGTTCAAATCCCGGTAATCAATGCAGAGTATCATCAAACCATCCTTCTTCTTCACAAATACGACTGGCGCGCCCCATGGTGAAAAACTCGGACGAATGAATTCCTTGTCAAGAAGTTCCTGAATTTGCTTCTTGAGTTCTGCCATCTCTGTCGGTGCTAATCGGTACGGTGCTTTTGAGATCGGTGCGGTACCTGGCATAAGCTCAATAGAGAACTCCACCTCTCGCACAGGTGGCATACCAGAGACGTTATCAGGAAAAAACGTCTAGAAAGTCTCTGACAATTGGGACATCGGAGGCTGACTGACTGGGTGTTTCGAGAACAGATACAAAATTCGCTGAAAATGCTCGGCACCCTCTACGCATGAGCTTCCTAGCCTGGACACAAGATATTATACAGCGGTAAATGAAAGTACCTGTCTGGTTCGAATAAGAACTGCTCTCTCCCAAGCGGTCGGACTAGAACAGATCTCCGCTGGAAGTCAATCAAAACTCTGTTCCTTAATAGCCAGTCCATACCCAGAATGATATCAAATTCTGGCATCGGCAATACGATAAGATCCGCATAAACAAGATTACCATGAAGTTCAAGGTCTATGTCTCGGACCACATTAGTAGCTGTCAGTTCCTCTCCAGAAGGCAGTACTACCGAATATGCTATATCTAGCCCAATGGTCTTGACCTTGAGGAAATTTACAAAGGTCTCCGAAATGAACGAATGAGTAGCCCTGAAATCTATCAAGGCATTTGTAGCTGAACCAGCTATAAAAATTCTCCCTGAAAGGTTGAAACATCATGCTGAACCCAACAGTTACAAGAACTAAACTTATAGACATGCGAAGGTCAAAGTTCTTCTAACCTAAATTCCCGAAATAACACTGACTAGAACATGCAATTCTATCCCAAATTTTAAGTTCAAATTTTTTTTAACTCAAACTCTCAAAACATTAAATCTCAAATACAAACTTAAAGCTTTAAGATACCTGTCAAGAGCATCGTCTCCGGGTTTGTCTCCGCCGCATGGAGAGAAAAAACTCTGCCTTGGATAGGCAGATTCTTCTGAGGGCAATCCTTCAGTAAGTGGTCAGGACTACCACACTTATAGCACTTCCCCGAACCATACCTACAAACTCCAGTATGGCGGCGTGTGCACTTGGCACAGACTGGATACTCCGGGGCCCTCGGGACTACACGTCCATGTTGCTGCTGTCCTCTGCTCTTGGATGAGCCGTGGAAAGGCTTCTTACTCTGATGTTGCTGCTGAGGAGGGCGGTGCGGCGCCTGAAATGGTCGCTTACCATGGCGATCGCTCTCAATATCATTCTGATCCTGCTCTGCAGCTAGAGCTCTGGAGACAGCGACATCAAAGGTAGTAGGGCCAGCCACCCTAATATCACGGCGCATGATTGGCCGTAGACCATCCAGAAAATTCCTCAACTTGGCTCCAGCATCATTTGCAATCAGTGGTACAAAATGGCAACCCCTCTCAAACTTACGGATAAACTCCGTAACAGTCATGTCTCCCTACCTCAGGGTCATAAACTCCCTGATCAACCTGGAACGCACCTCGTCAGTAAAATATTTAGAGTAGAATACCTCTGTAAAGCGCGTCCAGCTCAGAGTGGCCAAATTCAAGGCTACAGATGCTCCTTCCCACCACAGTCGAGCGTCTCTTCCAAACATATAGGTTGCAGCAACGAACCCTATCTTCGTCTCCAAGTTCCATAAACACGAATATAACCTCAAGGGACTTAATCCAGCCCTCGGCCACCAAAGGATCTGTCGTTCCTGAGAACTCCTTCGGCCTCATCTTCATGAACCGCTCATAGATAGCCTCAGGCCTCGTCTGCCTGGCTACCTCAGCATTGTTCCCCGCAAATTGTGCGAAGAACTGAGTCATCCCAGCTAACATCTGGGTGTTCATGTCCGGTGGAGGAGGGTGGTGGTAAATCTCTCTCCTGCCCAAGTTCCTCACCGTCCTCATGACGATGCTCATCCTCTCTCGTACGATCATGAATGCGTCTAGGAGGCATATTGTTCCATACATATAGCCCATACGTAACCAATATGCATAATTCTATTATTTCTTTAAATTTAAATCCATACTGCATAATTATAATCTTGACATAAAACGTTTGATGATAACATGTTGTTAAAATATTTCATGCTTTAAACGAAATGCGTAAACGTAAAACTTACAGACCGAAGACGTGACTTCATGAGCTTCTCGAGATCAGTAGTAGTACAACCCTTTACAAGAACATAGGCTCTGATACCAACTGTAAGGGCCCGTAATTCATATTCGCATTTTTACGAAATTATCAAAAAATTTTCTAAATAAATAACTTGCTTCATTCATAAAATAAACCTATAAATAGATTTAACTTTAAAATAACAGCGGAAGTAAATATTGTTTTTCAAAATAACAACTTAAAAATAATCCAACGTATTAAAATCTGAATTTGAACATAATAAGGTGAATAAACTGAAACATGAGGTCCCTCGGGTTCCTACTACTGCTGACCCAAGCTAGCTCACTGGTCTCCGCCCTCAGTCTCGGCCTCATCCGTACCTACAACAATCAAGTCTATTGAGTCTAAAGACTCAACATGCATATATCGTGAATATCAAGTAAATATATCATAAAATCGTATGCAACGTAAAATATCGAGTCGTAAAGCGTAACGTAAAAATCGTTTCATGGGTAAATATAAATGCGCACATATCTGAAAATCGTACGTAAAAGATTTGCTCGATAGAGCTCTGTCATAAAATACCATATCGAGATTTTTTTGGTAGAGATAATGTTTCAACGCAAGTGGCCCGTAACATAACATGAACGTCTGATCAGACTAAATCACAGTATACTGGGCGATAGAGATCACCAAAGCCCTTGGACTGGATGTCCAGTACCCATACATAATCGTAAACCGGTCGTAAGTCACCGTGTGAAGAGATCCCACGTGAGGTGGCCACAAGACATATCGCATATATCTCAAAATAAACATTTTATATTTCATGCACGTAATATAATTATAACCTATATTTTTACTGGATGAGTTGGAGAGTTCCCAGGCTTGCTGTGACCTAATCTTAACATGAGACACATGCAAATAATCTCAACTTGACAAAAACTTCATATCCGAACCAAAAACGAGACCAACAACCTAGTTTCCAACCATGGATTCGTACCAACCCGAACCAACATTGAACCACCATTTAGCCATGATCAAAATACACCTAACATAATGAAAGAATATCCATGAGGATTGTAATACACGAAAAATAGTGAATGGAGGCCAAAATCATTAAACACTCTTTCGAGAGTCACTTTGGCACATTGCACCGTAAATTCTCGTACGACCTCTAAACTTGCCCAAATCATAAACGGCCAAAAACATGACTTTCATAACTCATTGGGGTACTGTTCAGTCCAAGGCCATAGGCTAAAAGCCAACCAAGAACTCAAACAAGGCCCCTGCACCGAAGCAAGGCTGCTGTCAAAAAGCAGTGGCAGAAGCTGTGCATATATTGTGTAGTTTATGAAACTAGTTGCCATTAGGCTTGAACCACCGACCAGAGTCTCTTACCACATCCTAAGGCGTGGCTTGAACCATGGCTAAGGTCACTAGGCCAACCACAATCCAAGCAAATACCTAGGACAACCCAAAGTTCCAACTGAGAGCACCAAATTTTGTGTAGTGTGATGGGTTGAATTATTGTGCTGTCTTGTGTCATTCCAGTGGCCATATGACAGACCATGGCTCGATCTTGACATGATGAGGCATTGTGTGAACCATAGCTATGGGCTGGAAGCCAACCAGAATCCACCCAAACACCCCAAAACCGAAACTCACTCACCCAAACCTGAAATGAAAACCGATGGGCATTTGTTTTGTTGTTGTAAAAATTTTGATGGATCCGTGAACCAAGCCTCGAAAGGTTGTCTTGGTCACGTCCTAGACATGCTAAGAGAGGGTTCTAACCATGGTTACAGGCCTTGGGCCAACCAAGATTCGAACATTCACCTTAACCATCCAACCAACAAAATCGTGACTCAACTTGCAACTATGGGAAAGTTTGCTGTCAAGTCTTTAACCTGAGTGCATGGACTTGAATCAATGAACCAACAATATCCTAACACACTCATATTCATGCCTAGATGCAACCTTGAGTGCCTGGAACCGACCAACTTCCTGTAACCAAGAAAACAACTCAACCGTGAGTTACAAAGCAAATGGCCGAGAGGGCTTGTACAGATTTTTACAGAGTTTGCTGTCATTTTGGGTTTTGATTCGTGAATCCAGAACATATAAAGATTTAAAATATCTATAGAACTTGATTGAAGAGAAAATAAACAATATATACATGCCTGGAAAATTTGTTTTGAATAAAACAAAGCAATACGACGAACACGGCGCGGCGGAGTCGGAGTTTCTTTTCTTTCTTGTTTTTCTGCTACTGTCTCACGATTCTTAGCTGCTGTTTTCTCTGATATTTTTGAAGTTAAGGGTGTAGGAGTGCTAGGTAATGAAGGTGAAGGCTACTAGGGGTGATAAATGAGTCTTGCAAGGGATTTAGATGGGAGTTATTAGTGAGGAGTTTGAATGGCAAATCAATTGCTTCTTTCCCTTCTTGTTGAACGAAATGTGTGGGATTGGTAGGCTAAATTAGTTTGAGGGAAATTAGGTGCATAATGGTGCTTGAATTACTAATTATTGGTGATTTAAAGGTGAGGGAATTAATATACCGTGAAGGGCCATTGAAGGGTGACTAGAATGGAGAGTTGCCAAACTTATATGAATTGATCTATGGGGTGGCCGAAATTTGTTATCAATTTGTAAGGTATAATATTGATTAATTCTTGTATTTTAAATTCTTAAAGTTTTAAACACCCATTATGTATTTTAGTGAATCAATAAATTAATTTAGGATAAAAATTTCTTGCATGGCATGGCTTGGTCTTAAAATTAATTATTAAAATGTTAGGTTATAATTTCTTAAATATATTAGGCCTAGATTAATTTATCTCAATTGATTACACATTTTAATTTAGGATTTTAACCCCATATTGGACATAAAAGAACTTATTTAATAACTTAAATCCAATTAATTTAATAAATCTTAAAACATTCTTTATCATTAAAATAAATTATTCCTTGGCTTAAATTAAATTTAGGAATATTTTCTTATTATTAATCTTAACTCAATTCTCCAAACTCCTAGTCCGGCCTCGCGTACTTATCCGAAAAGATAAAACTAAAATTCTCCGAATAAAATAAATTATCGTGACTTCACAAAGTTTAAAATGAATTAAACCCTTCATGTATATATAAAAATCATTTTTAATTTAAATAATAGCAATTATGCATGGCTTATACGTAATTTGATTTTTCGGGTTCTACAAGAAGGGTCCCTAGGGTTCAGTCTTGGTCCTAGGAAGGTTGCATAGGGTTTGGACTTGTTGGTTAAGGACTAGGATCGGAGAACATGGGATGGTTAGGGCTAGAGTTTGGATGGAAAATGGCAGAAATTTACAGCAGGGGTCTAGGCATTTAAAAAGGTTTTAAATGGCTTGAATTTGGATGGCAAAATGTTGACTAGGTGTTAGTAAGCTATGGTTAAAGTTTGGTTAAGATTCGGGTTGATTCGGATTTTAATTGGAACTTCGGTTCAAGTTTAAAACGAAGTACAAATTTAGTCAAGGGGCTTAAGTTTACATCTAATAAACATTCTTGGGTGTGTTTTAAGGTGTTATGGTAAGTTTAGATGGATTCGGGTTGTCGATTTAAGGTCTAGGGGTAAAATGGGAAAGTTAGGATCTCAGGGGAAAAATTGTCATTTTACACCTAAAAAATGTTAGGAGTCCTAGCAGTGTCCTGAATACTCTAATGAATGTTAAAAACTTTATTTTGAAAGAATAGGAATTTTTATGGAAAAATGTTAAATGCTAAAAGACGTATTGCATGCTTATTTTTTTTTAAAAAAATGATATTTATGCTTGTATTTTTATAAAGTGAGGGAAATATTGAAAATATTTTGAATGAAGTGACTTAATTTTGACGATAAGGAAATAGGGATTCGTGAGGGGCTTAAACCCGTTTATGAGACTAAGGCCCGTGGGAACCCAATACCGAATTTCCATAGGCCAAGGCCCTATAACGGAAAAGTGTTTGCTGGTGTCCCCGCCAACTATAGGCCAAGGCACAGAAAGAAAAAGTGGTTACTGTTGCCCCGTCGCTTGGTACCATGGTTACAGCTGTGATTGATCAATCGACTGAAAGATGAAAGAATGATCACCATTAACGAACGGATTTCACCCAAAAGGAAATGTATATGTACATGTATATGTTTATCATGAAAGAAAAGGTTTAAGTTTATCCATGTAATGAAAAAACAATTTTTATTAAAAGTATTTTCAGTATTGCATGTGGATGTATACGTATAACTTGTTACTATGGTTGAGGCTTGTCGAGTCAATAGACTCACTAAGTGTGAATGATGCAGGTGATGATTTTACTGTTGAGACAGGAGGGTTGGATGACTGAACTGGCTGTGTGGATTGTGCACTAACCCGAGGATCTTTGCTAGTTTTCCGCACATCTATTGATTTTACAGTGCTTTAAAGATTTTCATGACTTTTGGATTTAAGACTGGTTTTGAGAGGATTTACGACGTTATGCTATCTTTGAAAAATGATAGTTTTATGTTTGTTTGATGTTTACGATTTTATGAATTTTATTGTAGTTATGAGTTTTGATTAAACTAAATGTTAAGTTTATTTTAATTGTGCAAATGTATATGTTTTGGCCATTGTTTACAAAAAATTCTAGTACATTTTAAAGAAAAACGAGTTAGAGACATTTAAAATTCTTTTGGAATGGATTTTCATAATTTTCAAAATAATGATTATCTTGTAAATTAATGAGAAATGGATCACCATCTATTTTTTAGATCGCACTAATTTAAAATTGGAATGGTAATTTTAGATGGAGTTTTGGAACCGCTTCTCTCTATTTTAGAAGTAGTTATAACCAATATCAAAGACTCTTAACCACACTTGGTCTTAAGTTTTATGTTGCACAATGTTGTTCCTGAATTTTCATCCATAAAGTATCACTATCTAGGAAGAGGTGATCTCTATTCCTTTTCATCATTTTTTTCTGATATAGATTTGCCACTTACTAGATGTGAAAGGAATATATTATTCCTTAATTATTATGCTATATTGATAATATCAATTTAGAATTTTATTTTCCTAGATTATAAGATTTGATCTAATTTATCTCTAGATATTAGAGGATTTTTTTAAAATTTAGTATTTATCTCTAGATATTTTATCCTTGTGTAAAAGAGTTTTATACCTAATTAAACTCTTGGTTCCATATATTGTAGGATTATTTTATGAAATGGATTCTAGGTCAAGAAAAGGGTATAAATAGATCAAGCTAGGACTGCCGAGCGGTGGGGTTTTGTAGAGAAGAAAATACGTAGAGCTGAACACATATTTGATCAAAAGGTTTTTCGTGATCTGTTGGTCACTTTGTTGTGTTACTGATCCGTGTTGAAGACACTCGAAAGAAAACACTCGTGTAGAGTGTTGCTTGAAGAGTTATCGGTGGTTTTTGTTTTATGCAACATAATATCTGTATCTGTGGTTTTATTGGTTGACTTTAGATGCAATTTATTTCCTTGGGTTGGCAAGGAATATAGTTTTTATGCTTGTTACTAGTATTAGTTTTTGTAAACTATATACAAGTTTTCTAATGATAATTTTTTCCTTGAGGCATTGTACAAGTATTTATACTTGTACATAATTTAATCAGTATTATTCAGGTTATTAAAATTTATGTGTGTGATAAATAATATATTTCACTGCATGTTGTGAACGGTGTTGACAATACCGATACACAACACTATAGTCTCATACACAGTTTATTGTTTCTGCACTTTATGTTAAAACAATTCCCCCTTCCAAGTGGTATCAGAGACAACTCTAGATATATTAAGTGATAAAGAGAGAGAATATGATTAAAGTTACACGAGCGACGGATTTGATCTCATCAAACACTTACCGCTGTAGCGCTCATCATGTGACCACAGCTGATGAAGAACAAGAAAAATTTATACTCTTTTAAATTTTTCTATTTTGGGCTTGATATAAATTTTGATTCTTATTTAAAATTACGGATTTTATTTTTGAAAATTTGTCTCATCTTAATTTTAAAATTGTGTCATGTTTGTTTGTATCTTTGTCGGATTCATTCAAATCTTGTTATTATGATTATAAAAACGCACATACTGATTATTTATAATATATCACATACATCATAAATAAATAAATGATGATTGATAATCGAGAGTTATTTGATCTATGAGAATCATACACGGATCCAAGTCAAAAACCCTAAGTAAATGCAGGGATGAAAATACAATATTACATAAACTTCTAATATTTTACATATCTTCGATCTTCAAAACTCTTGATAATCTAGGCTCACAATCTTCCAATCTTGTTCTCTCACTAAATCTAATATTTACATTAAATGTTCGTGACATATTGAGATACAAATGTAAGGGGTGAGAACGCGTTATAATCTAAACTTACTTAAATAATTATCAAATAATTAAAAATCAAAAATCAACAATGTAAAGCATCCTAACATATACTTGACACATTGTTCATGACTCTCGATCATCCTTATACCTTTTAATATCTCATGTTATATAAAAACATAATATCATGTATTATTATTAAATTATATATCTTGCAAATTTGTCAATATCCGCCATAATTAAAAATAAATTAAATAATTAAATAAAAACCTTATTATTTTTTCTAATTAATTTAGTAATAATTAAACTTATTTTAAAAACATCTTTTTACCATAAATAATTAAAATCATATTTCAATTATTTATTCTATAAAATAATTTCAATTTTATTAAAAATTAATTTTAAGGATTAATTGGTCAATTTTCACAAAATATTAATTTAACCAAAAATTTCTAAAATTATAAAAATTACCTCGGGGTCATAAACTCTTAACCCATGGGGCAGGTCCGCCCTAGACCATATCAGGCACTTTTCACGTATGCCCTGCACTGGCCAAACAGTACAGGCAATATGTTACCTGCTGCCCGAACTCTTTGGGGGCACAGCTCAGCCCATCACCAAAATAAATTTATAAAATTTTGTACTGGGCAACTGCATTGCCATGTTTACAGCGACAACCAGCGAGCAGCCGCTCCGCGCGTGAGCTATCTGAAATTGTTTCGGGTTGACGTGCAAAAGTATTTTTTTCTTCAAAAATCCAATTTTCATGGGCTTCAATTTTCTGGAAAATTCTCATGTGGTTAGAAACAATTAACTCAACACAATTTAAACAATAAAAAATATGAATCATACAATTGAGAACCTAGTCTCCGATGCCACTGTTGATGTACCATTTTCTCACATCTAAGATGCAATGAAAGTTAAATTTTTTAAAGAATTTTTTTTTTACAATCAAAACTTAGCTTCCATGTCATATAACTCTAAATTCATCCATATTGTGTTTATTGAAAATTTACCTTTAGAGATTATGTTTTTAAGCGGAGATAGTCCATTTTGTAAATCCTTACGAATGAGATCAACTAGATCAAACGTCTTTCTTCATTCTCCGAATCAGGTCCACGATTGATCCCTTGTATTTCTCTTCTAATTTGTACTAGAAAACTAGAAGAAATTGTGCATTAAGATTCACGACAGGAGGGCACCGTGAGACGGTGGATGAAGGTGGTATGAGAGGTGGCTGAAACCTTTTATAAAGAAACCAAGGTGGTTTCCAATTTTGTGGTGTACAGGAGAGAGAAAATATCTAGCATATAACATTGACGCGTAATGTTATATTGACAAATTTCTTGGATTGCATTAGAATTCTACTAGGACTCTTACTAGTAGGTTTGACCTTGTCAAATATCTCATATTTATCTTATCAAATTTTGAATAGATATGATAGGATTAGTTAAGCCATTATCTATCCAATAATTTCTAGAACATTCTAGGACTCTCTTCGGGTATTTTGACTTTAGTAGAAAATCTATTATTTATTGTTTGATTAAGAAACTTTAAGTTTATTTATCCTGACAAATGATGATTCAGACTCCAAAGTTTTTCATCATAATCTCGACTAACGATCAGACATCGTCGATGTAACGAAGGTAAAAAAAACTCTTTATTATGGTGCAAAGTGAAAATTTTGAAAATCAAAATTCCAGTGATTCTTTTTTTGCAGCTGTATATTTTGGAACTCATTCACTAAATTAGACAGTTACACTATACTCACAAAATTTAGCAGTCATGTTAACTCCCACAACTTGCAGATATGGAATACGCTTATAAACTATTTTATAATATATATGTTTGATCTCCATCAAACTTTATCATCAAATTCAACTCCTTGAACTCAACTATCTCAATGGGAATACAAAAATCAATACTTGAGTGACCCACAATATTTCCGAGATAAATTTAGACTTGGGTTTACAACTTATGTGAATCGAGACAACATTTTTCTCTTATTCGGGCTTTCTCTTTTGTCCCATTTTTGCATCAATCTCTTGATCACAAAAATGTAAGAACTCAATTCTTATTGCACTAATCAAATCATGGTAAGAGCTTCTAGTAACATCTTCTCATTATTTCCTAATTATCATTGTTAGTGCCTGAAAGAACTAGTAGGTTATAGTTAGAGTAAAGTACGATCAATTCAACTCATATATATCGATCGAATTTACAACCACTGGTATGTCGAGAGTTTCATATGAATATAAGAACGATGTAACGTATCTTTAAGTAATCATAGTGGCATCGGTTGTGCAAATAAGAAAACATTTTTCCATAAAGCACAACTAATACTCTAGTAAGAGATTTCTTGCATTATTAATCATCATATCACATATGATATCAACATCCGTAGGTTAACGGTGAATCCCCAACTATAATATATCGGTTCATATATATTTCGAAACTACAAACAATCTCGTCACTTGATGACCCTCACAAAGCGGTAAACGAGTCAAAGTACAACAATAGTACGTATAGCTTATATGTTGTCCCGGGTCAAAGGAATAATGATGTACAACTATAACGGCGAACTAATCCACCTGATAAATGAAACCAGTTGGAAAGTCCAATGGAGTTTTATTCAGTACAATCGTTATATGATCACTCATCTGTACGATTTAACATGTACACGCGCATATCAATGAAATGTGACGTTAATATTACAGATGTTAGTTTCGATCTCGTGTGACATTTATCCTTATTTTAGGCGTGTTAATTGACTAGGAATGAATTCAGAATATATAACACACTTTTAAAAAATTTAATGATCAACGTGACTTGTATACCTCATGATGCTATAGTATATTCAAAGACTTTATCTATGCAACTTGCATTAGTATACAGATAAAGTAAATGTTATAATTGGATAGAACCGTAAAATATTATTAAAATATATATTATTTTTCCACAAAAATCAATAAAAATCAATGCACAAGTTGGTTCGCTGGACACCCACTCTAACAAAAAGAAATCACGCAAATCATGTATAAATTATATGAATAGTGCAGGCTTTGAGCGGGCTTGTCAAATTGTCCAATGAAATAAAAACTCAACCGAACAAAGATAACTATTGATTAGACATCAATAAATAAAATGTACTGAAGGTAGAGAAAATAGTGGAATGAAACAAGACCCATGCAACACTTATCTGTTGGGTTATCGGTTTTCTCGTGTCCAAAACGTAGCGAAAATTTAAAAAATTTATTTATCTGTTGGGTTATCGGTTTTCTCGTGTCCAAAACGTAGCGAAAATTTAAAAAATTTATTTTGACATTCAAAATATTATCTTGGACACTTTTATAGTTTAAATTAAAAGAACATACATAGGGAGTTTATAATTTACCTTTAGTGACTAAATCACTCGGCACCAACTACTCTGGTACTAGCGGATGTAGCTCTTGTCGAATTCCCTACGAACTATCTTCAAAATCTTTTTTCTTTAAACTCCTAATCCGGTCCACGACTAGATTACTTGTTCATTTTCTAACTTGCAATCGAATGTATAGAAGATATTTTTCACGTTATAGAGAAAAAATTGAGAGGCGGCTCAAAACTCAAGGTGGCAGAAAATTTGAGAGAGGAGGAGAGGTGGTTTTCGATAATCACATGGTTGGAGGCTAGGGTTATGGCTCTCATTTCTTAAAACAAAAGCCTTAACCTAATTACCTTAATTGTAGTTTTATGTTCTATAATTAACATTAATGGGCTTGATTAATTAATTAGAGTAGTCCAATTAATTTAATTAATTATATCAAAGTCCATTAAGAACTTTAATTATTTAGTATGTTAGACTTGTACTCTTACAAACCCATTAAACATAATTCTCACTACATTTAATTTAATATTTAATAAATTCAACTTGTGAGTTTAATAATTTAAATTCTCAAATTTTATAAATTCAACTCCTTAAATTTAATATATCATAATTTTATATTAATTATACTCATTGAATTTATTCTCTAGAAATTTAATTATCATAAATTCAACTACTTGAATTTACTATCTCATAATTATATATAAATTCAACTCCCTGGATTTATTTTCTCAATGAGAACAAAATGATCCAGTGCATGTATGACCCTCAATGGTTCAGGGATCAGTTAGCCGTGGGTTGACAACTCATTGTGATTCAGGATATTCTCCTTTATTCGGGCTTACCCTAATTTTCCCATTCAATGCACCAACATTTGATCAAAAGTGTAAAGTCTGAAAAATCAACATACGTAAACCACATGCATGCAAAATCACTTGAATTTCTTAATTGTTTTATTTAAATGATTTTAAATACTTGCATGATACACATTATATGATTAAAAGTATTATTGCATGATTAAATGATTATATGACATTATTTCATGAAATTGAAGGATTTTACCCGAATATTCGATAATAGATTAGGAAAAGAGACCGGAGACGACCAAGACAAGAATAATTATTTTTCACTAAATGATTTCAAGGCTTCTTAATATTAATAAAAATGATTAAATTTTTCTAAAATGATAGAGTTCAAATTATTTTATGAGACGAGCTCGATTTTACACGTGAAGCCGGTTTTGAGCAAACGAGGAGTTTTTAAAATATCAAAAATATTATTTTTGGAAACTAAATTTTATAAACTTTTATTTTACAATTAAATAATAGTTATTGGCCCATTTAACTAACTTGAGTAGGCCCAATTGCTCATATACTTGGAGGGCCAAAACCTAAGCCCATTAACATGCAAATTAAAATCTATAAATAAGATACCTAGGATTTGGAACACACATATCAGCCGTTTTTCACACACTTTATGGACACTAAATTCGAAAATATCAAGAAGGAAAAACTAGGATTTTTCGTCGCCCATTCGTCTCTTCTCGTGCCCATCGCCGACAATCACGTATTCAAGTGTTCTAAAATACAAAGGCACGTTTTCCAAACCCTTTGATGCATCATTCAAACCATAATATGTAAGTTTTATTATTTTTGCATGAAAAACACTTGTGTTCAATTATTTTTACGATAGAACAATTATTTTCAAAAATATGACGATTTTACGCTTGTTTGAAAAACGCTATGATTCCTAAGGACACACTGTCATTAGGAGATGTTTAAGGGACATGAAAAGAGTCGTTAAGGGCTACAATACATGCTAGAAATGAACATGGTGAGGGACAAAGCACCTAGGGTTTTCCTACGTGTCTAGATGTTCAAGGGCTCGGCTTTGTGCAAGGGGACTTGCGGTTCACTAGGGCTTGGGCAGCGGCCTGGGCTGGACGTGGGTCAAGGTAGCAGGGCTTGGACTCGAGTTCTTAAGCTGGGGAAGAGTCCACGTGACGCTGGTTCAAGGGCTTGGGCTGGGCTCGGTTGGGTTTGAGCATGGTCCAAGGTCGGTGAGGGTCAGGTATGCTCGATGGTGGCTCGAGTAGGAGAGTCTTAGTCGGGTAGGAGTCCTGGGCGTGAAGGAGAGAACTCGTGCAGCTCTTGAGTCTTGTACGCAGGGCTCGCGTGGCGTGTAGGGTCTGGTTCAACTGAGTCTAGGATGGTCAGGAGGGTCCGTAAGTGGGTTGGCTAGGGTCTGGCTTGAGGTAACTCAGCCGTGGCCCGATGGAATTGGGAGTTGGCTTGGTAGGTGTATGCTAGGGTCAAAATTGCAAAATTAATGAACAAAAATTCGAACCATGGGTCCATGTGGGTGGTTTGTGGCTCGCAAGGGTATTTTAGGTAATAAAAAGTCTATGTTCAAAGTTTGGGAAGAAAATAGTAAAATTTGAAATAAATCGGGATTAAAACGCTCTACGAATAATTAATTAAGGAATTAAATCGAAAGCTTCGAATTTAAGCTAAATAAAATTATTAAAAATTAGAATTTAGCTTAAATAATTAATTGGATAATTACATGTCACTAAACGTAAGAAAAAGTCAAAATATAGAAATAATACGTCTAGGGGAAAAACAATCATTTTACAATTGGGTATTACGTCAATGGTTGGCATCGTCCCGAAGGACATTTTATTTTCCGTATTAGTTTGATAAATAAAATATTTAAAATATTATTGTTAAAGAATGTAGTAAAGATTTTTATGCTTTATTTTGATGTTAGTTGATCTTTTTAAAGGTCAATGTAGGATTTTTGGTTAGCCGACGATTTATGGATTTTTGGGCACTTGAGATTTCAAATGTTAAATTATTATGATTCATGGAAATATTAAAGTTATTTTAATTAGTGATTTTTGAGTTTATGATTTATATAAAAAATGATAGTGGTCGTTTCAGTTGGTATCAGAGCCGACCTCTCCTAGTACGGTGTGGTTCGGGAACGAACCAAGCAGAAGTTGGTGGACATGTGAGGCCCGGGGCCGAAGAGGGCCGGGGGTGATCGCCGGTGCAATGAAGTTGCACGGACAATGAACGGCTCCTGATAGGCTTCTAGACGAAGGGAACATGAATGAATCGATCTTACACCGGAAGGAGAGAGATTCTAAAAATGTTCAGGTATGAGACTGTGCAGTTGAGGAGAGCTTAAAAGAATTGATAGGTACTACTCATATCAAGAAGTTGCATCTACTTTTTGCCAGCTCATCACATTAGAACTTCAGAGTTAAGCGTTCTTGACTTGGGACAATTCTGGGATGGGTGATCCCCTGGGAAGTTTCCTAGGGTGCATGTGAGTGAGGACTTAAGTACGCTGGAAAGACTCGTCTTTGTACAGTGAGGAAAGTCGTCGAATCTGAGACGTTACAGTTGGTATCAGAGCCAAGGATCCCCAAAGGGTTGTATACTTTCACTCCGAGAAGCTCAAGAAGTTACGCCTCAAGTATGTGAGTTTTACTGCCTTAGGGCATCCACAATAGTGGATATTTGGGTAGCCATGTCATCAAAATATTTTGGCTATCCAAATATCCACCATTGTGGATGCTGTATATTTGTGCTATTCAAATACCCGGTTACAAATTTGTAACCGGATATTACATTTTTTTTTAATTTAATCAAGCCAGCGTGAAACTCACGCTGGCTTGAGACACGCGCGTGCAATGCACGCGCGTGTGAGAGAAACCTGCAGCGTGAATCACGCTGCAGGTTTCTCCTTTATTTTTTTTTTTGTTTTTTAATAGTTTTTAATTATATTTAATTATTTAAATATATATAGGATATGAATTGTGCACAACTTTCACTGTTTTCCAAACCTTTGAATATTTTGAACGTTGGGTTTTGAACGTTACCCAACGTTCAAATTTTATTCTATAAATACATAAATTTGTAAGAAAGTAAAATCCATAGTTTTAACATCTTATAAAAATATTTCTCTCACAAAAAAAAAAAATTACATACAAAAATTTTTTGGAATGGATAATAATTTCAATAATTTTTTTAGAGATTTTTTGAACTCTCCAAATATCGATGAAAGTTCAAGTGGAGAAGATTCTCGAGTTCGTCTGAGTGTCCAACATCCTCCATTTCCATTTCTTACTCAACACCCACAGAATTTGCAACATTTTTCATATCCACCACCATATTTTTTGAACGCCCCTCTGGCTCCGTGGCATACATGTCCCCCAGAATATTGGCAGAGTAGCCAGTATTTGGTGCAAGAACGAGATAATTTCATAGCCAATCAGGGTTCAACCATAGAATTTGGCGAACACCTTCGAAGAAATACAGAGTTACGTGATAGTCATATGCATCATCAGCTTCGTCACGATTTGGTTGAACACATTTGGGAGATATGTCGTCGTGATGAGTGAACGAATGGTGTATTTGACTATATGTGTGGTTTGTAATTTCTGTTTTCATGTCTTATTTTTTAGTATCTTCGTGAATTACTAATTTTCAATTATTATTATTATAGATGTTGTTTTATGGTTTGTAATTTTTTATTATTAATGTTATAAATATTGTTTTGTGTTAAATTAGTTTTATATATTCGTTATAAACTTTTTAATTTTAATAATGTTTATTTTTTTACAAATTTGTCATTTAAAAATAAGTATTATAAACTTCTTAATTTTATATTTGAATAAAAATATAATACCAAATAGTAGATGAAATTAATTAAAGTGATGGAATGATTTTATTTAAATGAAAATAAAATATTAATTAAAGTAACCGTGGGACCAATAAATATTTGGTTGGTGTGATATTTGATTGTGAAATATGAAATATTTGATTGATGATGTGGAGTACGGAACCCACAAATATTTGATGGAAATACCCTTGTTATTGTGGATGGCCTAATACTATAATCAAACGAGGGTTAGTAAGATAATAACTTATAAATATTCTTTTTTTAAGCAGATGTTATGCTTTAATTATCATTCATAATTTAATTAGCATCAATTATTAAATGTCTGATGAACTATTAAGAAGGATTTTATTTAAAATTTTTTTGAAAAGAATTGTTTTTAGTAAATAATAATAATAATAATAATATGATTAAAAGTCATTAATTAGTCTATCTGAATCTCCACACTCAAATTAATAATAACATTTGTTTCCCGACAAACCTTGCAATGCTTCAGGTCTTCAACCTATATATCTCAAGAATCGGATATTTTCTTCCTTCTATTTTTCTTTTACTTTTAATATTTCTTCTTTGAAAAGGATCAAATTTTGGGTGCATTATATTATAACAAATAACTCAGTGAGATTTGTGTATTTGACAACAAAATAAAGATAAAAAATTCATTGAAATGATAATAACAAGAAGATGAGAAAATACAATAACACTTAACAAAAAAAATTTTAAAAAAAAAAAGACAAACAAAGCAAGGATTTAAGCAACTCCCCGCTTATTACAAAATACATTCCCATTAAATTAACAAATCAAAGACAAAGAAAGTGAACATGTCCACATGAATTGATGTTTGTTATCTCAAACGATATGTCGAAAGTAGAAAGATGTCTTAATACTTCTTGGGAGGAAGAGGTGATGTGTGGTGATATGGTGGTGGTGGTGAAGGAGGAGGTGGTGATTTGTAGATGTAGGGTGGTGGCGGGGATGGTGATGGAGGAGGTGGCGACTTATATAAGTAAGGCGGTGGTGGAGATGGTGATGGGGGTGGAGGTGATGAGTAATGATATGGTGGTGGTGGTGACTTGTAGTGAGATTGTGGAATTTCTACATGCTTCGGAGGTGGGGGCGACTTGTAGTGGTACTTCTTTGGTGGTGGAGGTGGTGACTTGTAATGATATTTTGGGTGTTCTGCATTTTTCGGAGGTGGTGGAGACTTGTAATGATATGCTGGAGGAGGGGGCGATTTGTAGTGGTACTTCTTTGGTGGTGGAGGTGGTGACTTGTTGTGATATTGCGGGTGTTCTACATGTTTCGGAGGTGGTGGAGACTTGTAACGGTATGATGGAGGTGGGGGCGACTTGTAGTAGTACTTCTTTGGTGGTGGAGGGGGTGATTTGTAATGATATTTTGGGTGTTCTACATGCTTCGGAGGTGGTGGAGACTTGTAACGGTATGCTGGAGGTGGGGGTGATTTGTAGTAGTACTTCTTTGGTGGTGGAGGGGGTGACTTGTAATGATATTTTGGGTGTTCTACATGCTTCGGAGGTGGTGGAGACTTGTAGCGGTATGTTGGAGGTGGGGGCGACTTGTAGTAGTACTTCTTTGGTGGTGGAGGCGGTGACTTGTAATGATATTTTGGGTGTTCTACATGTTTCGGAGGTGGTGGAGACTTGTAATGATATGCTGGAGGAGGAGGTGACTTGTAATAGTACTTCTTTGGTGGTGGAGGTGGTGACTTGTTGTGATATTGCGGGTGTTCTACATTCTTTGGAGGTGGAGGCGATTTGTAGTAGTACTTTGGTGGTGGAGGTGGCGACTTGGAGTGATATTGTGGGTGCTCAATGTGCTTCGGAGGAGGTGGCGACTTATAATAGTACTTCTTTGGTGGTGGAGGTGGCGACTTATAATGATAATGTGTGTGTTTAACATGAGGAAACTTGTGGCGATAATGCGGTTGCTTAACGTGCTTCGGTGGGAGAGGTGGCGATTTGTAGTGAAAATGAGGGAGCTCAACATGCTCGGATGGTGGAAGCAACTTGTAGTGGTATTTTTTTAGTGGTGAAAGGGGTGACTTGTGGTGATAATGTGGGTACTCAACATGCTCCAGAGGTGGCGGTGAGGCATAAACATAAGGCTTGTGTGCTGCCGCCACTCGAGCGGTGGCAGCAATGCCGATTGCTAAAGCACATATTAGCAAGGGCAAGTGCCCAAATCTTTTAAGAGCTTCCATGTTTAGAAGCTCCAACTTCAGTAAGGAGTGTTTATATCAAAGTCTCTGCTTTTTGTTATGAAGAATGAAGACGTAGCCTGCACCTTTTATAATGTTCAATCTGTCCCATTGGCTTTATTTTAATGGGAAGAAAATAAGACACCCCTAAATGTCCTCCCTCAACTTATACATATATAATATATATAGTTATATGCTATATGATTTGATGTACGAAAAATGCTTCTTTTTTTTTTTTTTTTGTTTCACTGAATTTGGAGTGAAAAAAGAGAGCATCAAATAATTAAGAATTGAAAAATATTTGTATAATTCGACAGACTTTTTGTAAAAGAGATGTGATTGGCATTAAGTAGCACGATCTCTCATTCTTTAGTGTTTCTAAGTCGGTGACTGAACTTGCCTGCCAAAAGCCAGATGCCAATCTCCAATTCCTTCGATTAAAACATAGAAAACCATTGATTTTTTAATTAAAAAAAAAGACAGAAAACCATGGATTTCAAAAAAATACAAAACAATTTTTAGAGTCTTATATATATTTTTTAAGGGAGGATTCTCCAATTTGTTTCAATTATGAAAATTTCATATTAGCGTCAAAAAAATATATCATATTGGCGTAATTATTTGAATCTTTAAAAATATGGAGAGAAATATTAAATCATACCTAATAATTTTTTCTGGATTTATGCAAGCAAGTACAATATGAAACTTTTGAGTATTATATGAAACTTTTTCGGCATACATTGTAACGGGTTTTATATATCATAAATATTTCATTTCAAATGAAATTTATAAAATCAAATATACAAATATTTTATGCAAATACAATTTTTTTAAAAATATTGTTGAATATGTAAAAAGGCATCAGGGGCGTATTCGAATTTTTGGATGAATTTCAAATAAATATACTCAAGAAATGTAAGATTTCAAATTCATTTTTCGAATATCTAAATAAGATCATTTCATCCAAATACAATATAATAATATTTCACAAATATATTCTAAATATATTTATTACTTATAACATTACCGAAAATATCAGGAATATGAAAAAATAAGAAACTAATTACCTCCGGGGCACCTTTTGCTATGTCGTTATGCCTTTTGGATTGAAGAATGCGGGGGCTACGTACCAACGCTTGATGAATCTTGTCTTCCAAAAGCAAATAGGTCGGAATATTGAGGTTTATGTGGACGACATTCTAATCAAAACCCGGGAAGTCTCCCACTTCATTCATGATTTAGCTGAAACTTTCACCACTTTAAAACAATATGGAATAAAGCTCAACCCGGGCAAGTGTGTGTTCGGGGTCAGGAGCGGTAAATTTTTGGGTTTCTTGGTAACTGACAGGGGAATCGAAGTTAACTCTGAGAAAATCAGAGCAGTAATGGACATGCCTTCTCCCCAATCTGTCCGAGATGTGCAGAAATTAACCGGGAGGATTGCTGCCCTGTCGCGCTTTATTTCCCGATCTGCCCATCGGAGTTATCCATTCTTCCAAGTCCTAAGGAAAGCGCAGAAATTTGGCTGGGACACCAAATGTGAACAAGCTTTTCAGGACTTGAAGAAGCACCTGGCCGATTTGCCTATTTTGGCCAAGCCCGAGCCCGAGGAAAAATTATGGGTCTATCTCTTCGCCACTGAATTTGCTGTTAGTTCTGTGCTTATCAAGGAAGAAGGAGCCGATCAGAAACCAATATATTATGTCAGTCATGCCCTTCGAGGGGCAGAATTAAAATACAGTGAATTGGAGAAGTTAGCATTAGCCCTGGTAATGACCGCTCGAAAGTTGAGGCCATATTTTCTCTCACATCCCATTGTGGTCCTCACCAATTCTCCCCTTGGAAAGATCATGACTCACGCCGAAGTCTCCGGGAGAATGGTCAAATGGACTGTGGAGCTCGGGGAGTATGACATTGAATACAAACCCCGAGCTGCTATAAAATCCCAGGCATTAACGGACTTCTTAACAGAAATGATCCAACCAGTCGAAGAAGAAGTATGGAGGGTGTTTGTTGATGGCGCGTCAAACTTATCAGGGTATGGAGTGGGGGTGGTCTTAATCGCCCCATCAGAAGAGAAAATAAAGTTGGCTTTGAGGATTGATTCTAGGGTCACAAATAACGAAGCAGAGTACGAAGCTGTTTTGGCAGGGTTACAGGCTGCCCGGGAAGTTGGTGCTTCCCGAGTCATTATTTATTCTGACTCCCAGTTGGTTACACAGCAGATCAGAGGGACGTATGAGGCCAAGAACAAAAAGATGCTCAAATATTTAGGGCTCATTATTGCCCGGGCATCGTCTCTGACAGACTGGAGTATCGAACAAATTTCCCGGGAGGAAAATGCAGAGGCCGATACCTTAGCCAAATTGGCTACTTCCATGACAGATATAAATACCCGGGAGGTTCTCTGCTTTACCCGGCTGGTGCTTTCTATTGATGAAGAAGTACCCCCAGTCCAGAAAAGCTCATGGATGACTCATATCGTTGAATACATAGTACATGAAAAGCTCCCAGAAGATCGAGCCCAGGCTGCAAAAATCAAAAAACTAACGCCCAGGTTCGTCTTCTTAAATAATGTTTTGTACAGGCGATCCTATCAGGGCCCATTACTCAAATGTTTATCAGAAGACGAGATAGAGTACGTTCTTCGGGAAATACACGAGGGATGCTGTGGTGAACACCTCGGTGGACCAGCTCTGTCTCGGAAAACTATATTGGCCGGGTTCTGGTGGCCTCGGATGAATCAAGATGCTGCCCTACTTGTTCAAAAATGTCAAGGTTGTCAACACCATTCTAATTTTCACCATCGCCCAGCTGCAAGTATGCAACCGATCTCCGCATCATGCCCTTTTGACCAATGGGGTTTGGATATTGTGGGCCCTTTCCCCATAGCCTGAGCACATAAAAAATTCCTTCTTGTGGCTGTGGATTATTTCTCCAAGTGGGTAGAGGCCGAGCAATTAGCCAAGATTACCAAGGATGAAGTCATGAAATTTCTTTGGAAAAACATTGTTTGCAGATATGGCATCCCGAGGAAATTAATTTCAGATAATGGAAGGCAATTCCAGGGAAAGAAGATCACCTCCTGGTGTCAAGAAATGAAGATTATTCAATCCTTCACCTCAGTAGCTTACCCTCAGGCTAATGGCCAGACTGAAGTGACTAACAGGCTCATTGTGCAAGCATTGAAAGCCCGACTCCATGGGAAAGGAAAAGATTGGGTGGAAGAATTACCGAGTGTCTTATGGGCATACCGAACTACGCCTCGATCATCTACTGGGGAAACACCCTACAGCCTTGTCTATGATTCAGAAGCAGTTCTGCCGGTGGAGATTGGGCAATCTTCTACTCGGATAGAATCTTATCCGAGCAACAATGATCAGTCCCGAGCCATTGAACTTGATTTAGTGGAAGAAAGAAGAGATCGAGCAGCCATTCGAATGGAAGCTTATCGCAGCCGGGTGATGAAGTCCTACAACAAGCATGTTTGGCCACAAAATTTTCAGGTTGGGGACTTGGTTATGAAGAAGATCAAGCCCGTAGGTGATGTGGGAAAATTAGAAGCCCGTTGGGAAGGACCCTTCAAAATAATTCGAAGAGTCAGCTCAGGTGCAGCTTACTATCTCGAAGATTCTCAGGGACACACTCTCAAGAGGCCATGGAATGCTTTTCATTTTAAGAAATATTATGTTTAAAAGCACGTGTATCTATTGTTTCTTCATCAAATAAAGAAATGGTTCAGGGAAATGTCTACAAAGTCCAGGGACCCGTACCCCGGCCCAGGGACCCGCACCCTGGTTAACTACTAAGCCCAGGGACCCATACCCTGGCCGGAGGACCCGTACCCCGGTTATATCCTAAGTCCAAGAACACGTACCCTGGCCCAGGGACCCGCACCCTGGTTATCTACTAAGCTCAGGGACCTGTACCCTGGCCCGGAGGACCCATACCCCGGTTATATCCTAAGTCCAGGGATCCGTGCCCTGGCCCAGGGACCCGCACCCTGGTTATCTACTAAGCCCAGGGACCCGTACCCTGGCCCGGAGGACCCGTACCCCGGTTATATCTCAAGTCCAGGGACCCGTACCCTGGCCCATGGACTCGCACCCTGGTTATCTACAAAGCCCAAGGAACTGTACCTTGGCCCAGGGATCCGTACCCTGGTCATCTATCAATCCCAGGAAACTAGTCCAGTAACTTACACCCTGTTTTCTTATCAAGATTAATTTCGTATTGGGCCCTCAGGTCTTTGCTTTGAGAAAATAAATTGGTTAATGATTGGTAAAATTAGAGTTAATACAAAATTCAAGTTAATTTACAATTCTGGAAATATTGGGAAGCAATTATCAAATGCAAGAAAAGGAGATTTCATTTGAAGTGAAGATATTTACAAGGTGCCCGAAAACCCGAGAATAATACAAAAAGAAAAAGAAAGGGAAGCAGATAGAAATCCTAATCAGCTAAGGATTTTGCCCGTCCGGCTCCTTGATTATTTCTTCAACATCCGGGAGGGATGCGGCTGCCTTCTCCAGGTCTGGAAAGTCTTAACGGTCGGCTAAAACTAAGCCTGCCTCCTCAAATTGCTCCAGGAACTTGTTGAAGCCTTATTCAAAGTATGGAAAGGCCTTCTCAGCCACCACCTTCTTAAACTCAAGAGACTTCAAAAATTTGGCCATTTGCTCCTCCTGAGCAGTCTTAAGGAGGGTTACAGCAGCCTAGAGGTCCTCGGCTCGGACTCGGGAGGACTCTGCTTCTTCCTTTGCCACCTGTGTCTCTGCTCGGGCCTCGGCAAGTTCCGCCCGGACCAGATTCATTTGCTGCTCCCAAACAGCCTTATTCTGAGCCAACACATGCTCATGAAGCTCATTCAAACGACCCACCTCCTCTTGGAGTTTAGCATGTATCTCCCGAGCCGAGGTAGCCTGAGCATTGGCCCCCTTTGCTACTTGGGCCACTCGCTCGTAGGAATGTATGAGCATCTGCAAGCCCTGAAAACATAAAAAGGTCAGAGAAGGTAATGTAAAAAAGTGCCATTTTATGGACTTACAGAGAAGGTCCGGGACACTCCTTCGCAGAGCAGCATATTGGGATAAACTCCCTGGAGGTGTGCCACCTCGTCAGGGCGTAGAAGGCCCCGGATCATTTTGACGAGATCCGAGCTGATATCATCCCCAAAGATGTTTGGGAGGATCCAGGGCCTTCCCCCGGAGGGACCGGCAGAAGAACCAGTCATAGGATCTCCTCGACCTCATCCTCTACCACCACCACCGCTTCCGCGATCGGCTCCTGGGTGGCCTTTCTCTTTCGCTGATTTAGAGGAGCCGGGTCCTCCTGGGCAGCCGGGAAGGTGGATTCTTCCTGGGGAGGGGTGGTTTCCTCCTGGGCCTTAGCCTCCGCCTCAACTTGGCGTTCTTCAATTTCCCGGGCCTCAGTCGCCGCCTGGGCTCGGCGTTCTTCCTCCTCTTGAATTTCCCGGGCCCTCTTCTCATCCCGGATCTTTTTCTGCTCGGTCTTTTTTTTGGCAGCAGCCTCCTGAAGACTTGCCCTGATCATATCTTCTTCAGCTGCATCGTAAATCGACATATTAGAATCATGGCATACAAGAGATGAGTAGACCAAGGAAAGTAATTTACCAGCCTGTGACCCGGGTTGATCAAATTCATCAATAATCCGATCCACGGGGTCCTGGGACCGGGACCCGATCCCATAATGAACCAGATTGCCCCCCCTCCCGATTAGCACCGAGGACAGGTAAGATTGTTTCCCCAAAGTATCCCAGGCGTGGGTGAAGGGGGGAAGAAGCTTGAAGTCCCGGGGAAGTTCAGGCTGTGTGGGCATAGAAGACAGGAAGCCCAAAGCACAGGTTGACGGAGTCGGGAACTGAAAAAAGAAAAATTTTGTTTTCCACCCCTTCAAAGAAGAAGGGATGTCAGTTAAAAATCGGTAATGCATTCGGGCCATGAAAGAAAAGACCCCGTCATTAAACCGGCAAGAATAAAAATAGTGAAAGATAGGAGAGTTGATAGGAATAAGTTTCATGCGAAACAGAACAAAAGTGGCAGCCATAATGCGAAAAGCATTAGGATGGAGATGGTTAAGGGGAAGGTTAAAGAATCGGGCCACCCATTCAAAGAAGTGATGTACCGGGAAGCGAAGACCGCTCTTAAGTTGTTCTAAAAAGAAAGCGTGGTAGCCGGGAGGAGGGGTGTCTGGGTGATCGTTCGGCCTGGGAATTTTGATTTTGTAGTTGGAAGGGATAGTGCCTAAAGATCTTAGCTCCTCTATACTACCCGGGCGAAGGGTAGAAGTCACAGTAGAGAACCACAAGGGCCCTGCTACCTGGTCTTTCCCCTTACCCTGGGTGCCAGAGGGTCGAGAAGAAGAAGCTTTAGATTTTTGGAGGGGTCGGGAAGGAGAAATAGGAATACCTATGGGGATATGAGCAGATTGCTCGGAAGAAGTCGGGGAGTGATCTTCTGACCGACCCCTGGCATTTTGGCCAGAAGTAGAGGAGGTAGAGTTTGACATGACTAAGGAAGTAAAGAAGGGAAAAGAGACTTACTAGGAAGAAACGAAGATGATGACCGGTAGCCGATGAACGAAAGGGTCGCCGGAATAAGATCTACGCAACGGAAAAGCTCGAGAGAGGAATTTGGCAGAGCTTCGCTACACGTTTGAATTTGCAAATGATTTTTAGAAAATCGGTCATCTACTATATATAGGGGAAAAAGGTGATCTACACCGTTGATCTAAAACAAATCGAACGGATCAGATCAGCCTCGGAAATTGAGCGGCATGATTAGGCGGGATATTTGAAAAGACAAGAGCATAAATTGAGGCGTCATGATCATTTATTTGCTCGGAATACGAATAGATACTGACAACTTGTCAGAAGGGGACGCTTCATTCTGACATCGCATTAATTGCCCAAGAAAACCAAACGACGAAATACTACCAGCCCGGGTGGCGGGAGAGCCCGGTATTTTATCTACAATTTCGGGTGGCGTGAGAGCCCGGCATCTTATCTATAAGCTCGGGAGATACGAGGCCCCGGCATTTTATTTTAAGCTCGGGAAGCATTAAGTCTTGGCATGTCAATTTTACTTACCAATTATATATTATCCAATTTGCATTGATTCATTTGCAGAAGATTAAATAAACAATGTACGATAATTGAAATTTTATTAGGAAAATATTCGATGCCATGTTATGACATCCATTATCGAAGATACAGAGCCTTGCCACCTATTTATCCAATCGGTCAATTCATGAATCCGAAGATTGGTAAAGGACTCGGCAGTCAAGATCTTGTCCAGCTGATTCCATTCCTTCCACAGCATCGCATGCAGCAGAACTTGATCAGTAGCAAGATCTGCAACTCGATCTACTTCAAACTCTCGCTTATATTTCCTCGCCCTTGCTCTTTGGGCACGATTAAGAACCAAACCATTTTGGTGTGCGTTGTTGAGATCTTGAATCTTGTACCAGGTAGACATGACCTTCACCTAGATGTACTCTTCAATAGTCCTCTTCAGATCCTCCAGACGAGGACGCATTTCGTTTGTTACTAGAACATGCGTGCTACTGCAAGCACTGGAATCACTTGAACTTGACATACTGAATTGATGATCACCTTTCGTCTCTACTATCTTATTTATAGGCAAGTGGCATTTAATATTGAGGAAGGCGGAAGGTCTCGAACCAATCAGAACGTTTCTCATTTACTCAGGGGGGAGCTAATCACAACAGATGAAAGGATGCACACGAATATCAATGTGCCAGACTTATCGAGTTCTCGAAATATGAAACGACTTTCGGTAATATAAATGCTAAAAGAATGCGCCATAATGATACCCAATGGACTACCCGAGAACCCTAACCGACGAAAAATCTAAAGCCCGGGTGATACAAAGCCCCGGCATCTTATTCTGAGCCCGGGAGATATAAGGTCCCGGCACCATATTCTTAGCCCGGGTTGTGAGAGAGCCCAGCATTCTATTTTAAGCCCGGGAATATGAGGCCCCGGAACCTTATTCTAAGACCGGGATATGTGAGGTCCCGACATTTCGGTTTGTCGATTATCCATTATTTATCTCCGACTGAGGTTAGTCAGTTTTGTCAGTTATTCAATTCATGATATATGCATCAACTGATGAAATTAAATCCTTGCAGTAAAGTAAAGAACAGAGATAAACTAGATAAGCATTTTATTTATTTAAGAGCATTTCTGCGGATTACATCGAAATACTCTTCCACTACAAAGAACATCCACATGGTCATCCAGTTTTTTACTTCTCCAGTGGACGTCTTGAGGAAGTTATCGGAGTCGGTGATGTTCGTCAGAATCTTCCTCTCCTTGTGAAGCATCAGCTGGTAGACGTAGTCATCTCCAAAGAGATCCACTGTCTCGGCAACGTGCAGGCGTTCCCGATATTTCTCCAGCTTCGCCACCAGTCGGGGAGTGGTAGCTTCTCCGCACTCGTAGAGAAAATGCAGTCCTTGCAGCTCCTCCCAAAATCGAAGTACTTTGTGGAAGAATTCATCCTCCAGCTCCATCTTTCATCTTTCCAGAGCTATTTTCATGAATTCCTCCGCCATATCAGGAGTCTTCAAGCTATTTGAACCTGCCATTAGATTTTTCGGATGATAATTTCCTAATACGATTAAAAAATAGGTGGGTTGCTATATATAGGAGGAAGGGGTTGATCACGACTGTTGATCTTTGAATGCATGAACGGTCAGGATGAGTATTGGAAGTTACACCAAGTAGCTGAAAAGACGTGCACAGATATCGGAGTATCATAATGATCATCTTCGGGAATACAAAATGTTTTGGATAAGGTTGAAGTTTAGGGCTCACGTCAGCAATATCCACGTGTCAATACACTACAACCAGCCCAAAAAATACCAAGTAAGGAGGCGATTTTCCTGACCGGGCACACGAGACCAATCGGGACAGCGAGTGGACTCTAGCCCGACTAATTAAGGAGGGAGTGATGATGCCCCGGGATGTACCGGGTCATGGATAGGCCCTGGGACTTCCCGGGCCATGGAGCATATCCATGGTTGGTGCCCGGACCAGGATGGGATGCTCTCAGGCCGGTAGCATGACAAAATGGATTAATGCCCTGAGCCATTGGACCACCAAGGACATGATTCCCCCGAGACGTGGAATACCCGAGCTCTTCTGTAATTACCCGGGAGGCATTCTGCTCGGCCACCTCGATATGAGTGAAGCATTTAATGGCACAAACTTGATAGAGCATGCACAGCCGACCTATCTCTGACAACGACATTAATTGTTGATAAAATCAAGTGGGCTGGACGTGACTAGTGTAAGATTTGACATGTCAGAATAATAGGGTATAATCAGCCACCCTACTATCATTAATGCTCAAACACAAAAAACGAGGTCATCATTGCATCCTCTACTATAAATACCAGGTTCTTTATTTGCATTTACTCTCTATTCAGATATTAACTCACATATTTAATACTCTCATTTACTCTCCACATCAATCACACAGCCATTCCTTGGCTACATTGGTTTTATTGCTTGAGTACCCTGCTGACTTAAGCATCGGAGTGGTCACGCCGGACACCCCTCTGGCGCCCATTCACATGTTTACTTTCCTATTCACAGATCTCTCCAATCGGATCGAGGAGTCACGAGATTCAATTCAAGCGTCCAACTCATATTTCTAACATTTTGATAGCAAACCCGGCAGAGTACCGGACCCGACTCGTTAGTTTTGCACGGGTTGCATCAGTGACGTTGGTAGATTTTTATCGACTTCTATAAAATTTTATAGAATAGTAACAGAATTTCATAGACATTTTTGAACTTACATTGGAAGATTTTTAAAGACATTTATATTTCCACATATTTCAATAGAATATGTATATAAAAAATAAATTAACTAAATAGGTGCATTAAAATGTATTTAATTATTATCATTTTATAAAAAATTATATGTTTATTCCATATAATTATTGTCACGCCCCATGTCCGAAGCGTCTATGACATCCGGCATTGTTTAACAATTACTTGAAAACAATTAAGCCTCGTATCAAAACAAATAAATCTTTTTCATAAAATCAATATTGTCTCTATAATGACAATGAAATGAAAATTACATCAGAGTTTCAAAAGCGGAAACAAAAGAAAAGTAAAAGTCTTGAGTCTTGATCTGAATCATCGATTCACCATCCCCAGAAAGCATCTTGCTCCTCCTCATTCATTTGCTCTTCGTTTTTATCTGAAATTTGTAAATGGTGATTGTTTTGGGAAACACTCGGTAAGTGGGGGTTGATCAATTTCCAATGATACATATAGAACTTAACCTTTAAAGCATTTCTTTAACAATCTTTCAAATCATATTATTTTTAACTTATCACAACAGGAACGAATCGAATATGAGACAGAAGTTAACAGATGATTCATAGCAAATCAGATCATTTCAGAACAATTCAAAAACAGACACAACACTGTTACTAATCTTATTTCCATGGTCAAATTGTCCTCAATATGTTAGTTCTCTAAGGGGTGAGGCAAGAACACGGTTTTATACCTACCGATGGGGGCCAGACAGAACATGATTTTATACCCACCAATGGAGACTAGACAGAATCACAATTATCGTCCCATTTCCAATCAATTTGTAACAGTGCATCATAGAATGCAGACCTCTATCGAACAGAACTTATCAGAAATTCAGACGGATACAGCGGAGTCAAATAATTTCGAAGAACAGACATAGCATATCACCGATCGAGAATTTTAAAAGAATAGACTGACATTTTCGAAAATTGGACACACGTACAAGCATGCCAGATTATTTATATGCAAGGTTTAAAAATACAAACAAATATACGTAACAAAAACCCACTTACTGAATTTTGAACGTAGACTCGAAATTTGCAGATTTTGGCACGAAGTTTCCTTCCGAAAATTTGGCAGCACTTCGACTTATTGCTGGAATAAATAATGTCGTCGATTCAGCAGCACTTCGGCGCAGAACTTTAGCACTCGAACAGAACACAGCTTCTCCTTCTCCCTTCTTGATTTCGGTCGAGAGCTTTTTAGGGTGAGGGGAAACCGAATTTTTCTTGGCTTTTTGGAATGGTTTTTCATGCATGTAAGCCTCGTATTTATAGAAGAATTTTGCCCCTTTGTCTCCCCCTTGGCCTCCTCCTTGTGCTCCAAGAAACCACAAACGTGGCCAAGCTCCATATCAAGCACCAAAGGTCTTTTCATGCGCCATAAATGTGTCCTAGCCTCTTAGCTCCTCCCTTAGCTCCTTCATGATTTAACTCAAAGGTCATTTCTTGCACAATTAACTTGTCCAATCCCTTAGCTTCTCCTTTAGCTCCCTCTTTGGTCCTTTTAGGAAAAGCATGGTTGAGCTTCCTTGAGCTTAAAAATCGAGTCCTTGAGCTGGGGTTTTACTCCTCCAGTGACGACACTTCGATGGATTCGGTTACTTGCAGCTTGGCTTCATGTTGAGTTAATCTCCTAGCTTTGAAGCTACTTCCTCGAGTTAAGTTAGCCGAAAATCTAAGTTCATATTTAAGTTTTATAGTTAGAATGAAAGTTGTTGAGCTTAGTTTAAGCTAAATTTTGAGTTTGCATTTCTTACGTGATTTGCTTCGGAATTTTCGAGTTCTCACATCCCTCCCTTCTTATTGAAAGTTTCGTGCTCAAAACTTGGATCAGCTCGATCTTTTAAATAGATGAGGGTATATTGTGCGCATCTTCTGCTCTAATTCCGAAGTGGCCTCCCGTTCGGTATGATTTGACAACTGTACCTTGACACGTGATATTGTACGGTGTCTCAACACTTGATCTTTTGTGTCCACTATTCGAATAGGGACCTCTTCATATTTGAGTTCTTCATTCAGTTGTCCTTCAATCATCAGCGGTGCAACTTTGAGTACATGGCTCGGGTCCGGGACATATATCCTCAGTTGTGAGATGTGGAAAACGTTATGTATCCGGGACATATCAGGTGGCAAAGCCAGTCGGTAGGCTAAGGTTCCCATTTTCTCCAGTATCTCGAATGGTCCCACATACCTTGGATTTAACTTTCCGGATTTACTGAACCGAACCACTCCTTTCATAGGAGAGACCTTGACATAGGTTTTTCACCAACCTCCAATTCCAACCGTCTTCTCTTCAAATCTGCCCAACTATTTTATTTATCTTGAGCTGTCTTGAGTCTTTCTTTGATTATGGCGACTTTGTCAATTGTTATTTGAACAAGCTCTGGTCCAGTAACAGCCTTTTCTCCGACTTCATCCCAATATAGAGGCGACCTACACTTTCGGTCATACAAAGCCACATACGGAGCCATTTCAATGCTGCTGTGGTAACTGTTATTATAAGCAAACTCTATCAATGATAATTGCTCACTCCAAGTTCCATGAAAATCCAGCGCGCATGCCCTCAACATGTCCTCGAGGGTTTGAATTTTTCTTTCAGTTTGGCCATCAGTCTGAGGATGATAGGCCGTGCTGAGAGTGACTTTGGTTCCATAGCCTTTTGGAAACTTTTCCAAAATCTCGATACGAATCTTGGATCTCTGCCAGACAGTATACTCACTGGGACCCCGTGTAGTCTCACTATGTTGTCCATATACAAGGTGGCTAGTTTATCCAGGTTGTAATTCATCTGCACCGGCAAGAAATGTGCATACTTTGTCAATCTATCAATGATTACCCATATCCCATCGTGCCCTGGCCTTGATTTCGGTAGCCCTACTATGAAATCCATGGAGATTTTATCACACTTCCACTCCGGTATTTCCAATGGCTGTAGAAGTCCTCCAGGCCGTTGATGTTCTGCCTTGACTTGTTGACAGGTTAGGCACTTGGAAACAAAGACAACCACGTCTTTCTTCATTCCATTCCACCAGTAATTATTTTTTAGATCCCAGTACATTTTGGTGCTTCCCGGATGTACTGAAAATCTCGATTTATGTGCCTCTGCCATTACTTCTTCATGAATTCCATCGATGTCTAGCACATACAACCGTCCTTTCATCCAAAGTATATCATTTTCATCAATATGAAATTCTGGAATCTTTCCTTCTTGAATTTGCTCTTTAATTTTGAGGATAGAGGAATCTTGACTTTGCTTCAATTTGATGGTCTCTCGGAGGTCTGGTTGCACTGATAGTGAAGATAAGTTCACTTTCCCAAGGTTTCTTTGGCTCAACGCATCTGCCACCTTATCTGCCTTACCCGGATGGTAATTGATTGATAAATCATAATCCTTTAGCAGTTCCATCCACCTCCTTTGCCTCATGTTTAATTCATTTTGGGTGAAAATGTACTTGAGGCTCTGGTGATCAGTAAACACTTTGCATTTTACTCCATAAAGGTAGTGCCTCCAGATTTTGAGCGCAAATACTACTACGGCTAACTCAAGGTCATGAGTGGGGTAATTCTGCTCATACGGTTTTAATTGCTGTGAGGCATAAGCAATTACCTGACCTTCTTGCATAAGCACACACCCTAATCCTCCATTTGAAGTGTCACTGTATATAGTGAAATTCTTACCATCCTCGGGAAGAATTATACTGGTGTAGATGCGAGCTTGGTTTTAATGGTTTCAAAACTTCTCTCACATGATTCATTCCAAATAAACTTCGAATTTTTCTGTGTGAGTTTGGTGAGAGGAATGGCTATCGAAGAAAATCCTTCCACAAATTTTCATAGTAGCCTGCTAAATCCAGAAAACTTCTTACTTCAGTCATTGTTTTTGGTTATGGCCAATCCTTAATTGCCTCTACTTTCTTAGGATCTATCGACACCCCAAATTCAGAGATTATATGGCTTAGGAACGCCACACTTTTCAGCCAGAATTCACACTTCTTGAATTTGGCATAAAGTTCCTTTTCTCGCAGAGTTTGTAAAGTGAGACACAGTTGTTCTCTATGTTCTTCCTCACTTGGTGAGTATACCAAAATATCATCTATAAAAACAACCACAAACTTGTCGAGATATGATTTGAATACTCGGTTCATAAGGTCCATGAATGCTGCAGGAGCATTTGTTAGACCAAAAGGTATTACCTTGAATTCGTAATGTCCATATCTTGTCCTAAAAGCAGTCTTAGGGATATCATCTGCTTTGACCTTCAACTGATGATAACCTGATCTTAGATCGAGCTTTGAGAAAACTTTGGCTCGTTTTAGCTGATCGAAAAGATCATCTATTCTCGGGAGTGGGTACTTATTCTTTATGGTGATCTTGTTCAACTCCCTATAGTCAATGCATAGCATCATGCTTCCGTCCTTTTTCTTTATGAACAGCAATGGGGCTCCCCATGGAGATGCACTAGGGAGGATCTGCTTCTTGTCCAGTAATTCTTGCAGTTGCTCCTTTAACTCCTTTAGTTCAGCTGGAGACATTTGGTATGGTGCCTTTGAAATTGGTGCAGCACCATGGACCAAATTGATTTCAAATTCTACTTCCCTATCGGGTATCTCACTCGGTAACTCCTCGGGAAAAACAATTGCAATATCTTCCAACTTTGGGACTTCTTCTTCTTTGACATAATTGATTACTGCCAGATAAATTTCTCCACCTCCTTTTATGGCCTTCCAGGATCGTGAGGCAGATAGAAGGGATTTTCGTTCTTTGGATTTTCCGTGATATATGATCTCTTCTTTACTCGGAGTCTGGAGTTTAACATTTTTCTCTTGGCAGTCTAATATGGCATGGTTTTTAGCTAACTAATCCATTTCAAGAATGATATCAAACTCAATCATGTTGAGTTGAATTAATTCTGCTTCAGAAATTTGTTTGCTGATACAAATTTTATAGTTTCGATACACCTTGTGGGTTTCAATTGTTTTGCTCGCAGGTGTTGCCACTCTTAAAAGTTCACTAAGAATATCATGCTCAAGTTTGAGCTTCTTAGCAAATCTTATAGACACAAATGAGTGCGTAGCACCACAATCAAACAAAGTATATGCAGGTATTTCATTGAGTAAAATAGTACCTGCAACCACATCGTTGGTGTTATCAGCTTCCTCCTGGGTTATTGCATACACCCGAGCATTAGTCTTGTTTTCATTTGGTTTGCTGGGTCCCGTCCCTTTGTCTTTGTTGTCTGGATAATCCTTAATCCGATGACCCACTTTACCGCATTTGAAACAAGCACTTGTTTTCCAATAACATTCCCTAATGTGCTTCTGTCGACGAGTATCGCACCACTTTCCTTCTATATTGCCAGCACTATTAAAGGTTCCTCTAGAAGGGTCATTTGAATAGTTTGGCTTTTTGAATTTGGGACCATTTTGAGCAGATTGCCTGACCAATGGTCTCTTGTTCTTGTTCTCTTCTTCGCGGCGTTTGATATCCGTCTCCACGCTCATTGTTGCGCCCATCAAATCCGCAAAATTGTTTGGCTTGAATACTGCCAAAGCCGATTGAATCCGGCTGTTCAGTCCCTTCTTAAACGATGCATTTTCAACGTTTCATCAAACATGATCGTTGGAACATAGGTTCCCAGATCGTTGAACCTTGAGGTGTATTTCATTAATGTCATGTCTGGTGTTTGTTTGAAGTTTTCAAACTCTCCCAACTTTTTCAGACGAAACTCTGCTGGGTAATATTGTTTCAAAAATTCTCTTCTGAAAGTCTGCCATGTGATCTGTTCTGCCTCAGCCAATGATGGTGACACATTTTCCCACCACTTTTGTGCTCGATCCTCCAGAAACGGTGTCGCAACCTCCACTTTAAGCTCTTCAGGCACTTCCATTAGATGCAGGTGCAATTCAACATTCTTAAGCTAGTTATGACTTACTTCTGGATCTAGGTTTCCATCAAAAGTTGGGACTCGATTCCTTCTCAGAGATTCATAATGATATTTGCTTCCACGTGGTTGTGGTTCCGGTGGCGGCTGAATGGCGTTGGCAAGAGGGTTCACAATTCCTTGCAATGTGGCGGCTACAATGGTAGCAGTTGCCATCATGTCCCCTCGGCTGAGGTTCACCCTCGGTGGTGGCTGTGGATTTTCGTTCTTGTTTTGATTGATTCCATGGCGATTACGGTTGTTCCTTGGTGGTCTTCCTGCCATTTCCTATAAGCATAAAGGTTTTCTAAGTTGTTTGTATAACTTTGATAACATAAAGGACAACAAAATATATCTTTCATTAATAATTCAAAAATCTCAAAGTTGTTACATAAGGAATTGTTAATCCAACTCTTATACATTAGCATCTTATTTTAGTAGTCTATTCTATTCATCTAAGACTTCTCCGTCGCCCATGTCTCCAATAGCTTCTTCTTCTTCCAGATACTCCTCGGGGTCTATTTCCATCTCACCTTCGAGATCTTCTAAATTGATCATATCGTTCTGTAACTGATCAATGTGTTGTTCCAATAGAGCATTTTGATTCGTCAGAGTTTCTACTTCCGCTTGAAGCTCTTGAATCGTGGACTGGTTTACGTTCTCATTGATTTCCTGTTCCTTGATCTGTTCTTCAAGACTACGTTGGGGTTTGAGAAGGCTATCATCCCGGATTTGGAGCATAAGAATCCTATCTCGTGCTTTTTTCAACTCTCTTTTTGTGATATCGTGTGACGTTCAGATTCTAGGTGATAAGCAGCATACCGTCTAACATCATCTCGTAATTTATTCATTTCTTCGCATGCCTCGTAAAGGTCGTTATCCATGCATAGATTGTTTCCATCTAGTTGGTAATTATCTCTCTCGAGCTTGTCATTTTTATCTTTCAATGTTTTAATTTCTGCTTCCTTTTCCTGAAGTTGTTTTTGGAGTTCGGTTATAATGCTCTGAGGATACATGTTTGCTTCCTATAAAGATAAAAAAACATTTTTATTGAAAAAATACTCATCAAATTTTAATTATGCAAAAATTTAAAGGTAATAGAATTTTTATTTAGAATTAAGTTGATACATTTAATACTTTTTCAATCATATTTTTATTACAATCATGATACTACTCTAATCTATTATCTCTCCGTCGTCGCTATCGTTGTCGTTGCCAACCACCTCCATTGGTGCCTCCTCTTCTTCCATGTTTTCTACTACCAAATGAAAGTAGTTGTTCTGCTCCTGAAGCCTATCCATGGTGCCGTGGAGCTTGGAAATGTACCGTTCTTGCTTAGTGTTGAACTCTTCCTGACGCTGACGAGCCCGAGTAGCACGTCCTCTCTCTGTCTCTACTCTCTCTAGCAATTCTCTGTTCAGTGAAGCCAGACGCGCAATGCGAGATGAATCAGTAGGTATCTAAAGAAGTTGGCCCTCAGCCAAGTCCAGGTGGTGAGTGAGTCGTTGTACGTCTGTCTCCAGTATGTCCCTAATCTCGCTAATCTCGTGTTTCTCTAGCTTCTCCCTGGCAAGTTGCGCCTTCAAAGTCGCAATCTCCCTAGCTTGATTGTCTTTCGTGAGCTGGCGCATACGAAGGGCAGCCTGAGCACGAGTACGTGGAGCAGCCATTTCCTGACATAATTCGAGGTAGAATATCAGAACAACAACAAAGGATAGAAAGGCACAAAAATAGAAACAAAGTTGTCTTGGAAATTTCGATACTAAGAGTTTGCGGAACGATTGAAGGGAATAGAATTCGGATTTCTCGAAGAATTTTGGAAAGGATGAAAGTTTGTTTCAGAATGTACTAGGCTTTTGCCAAAATTTTTCTGTCAAAATCTCCGTGATTATGAACCTGGCGGCTCTGATATCACCTAAATGTCACGCCCTGTGTCCGAAGCGTCGATGACATCCAGCATTGTTTAACAATTACTTGAAAACAATTAAGCCTCGTATCAAAACAAACCAGTCTTTTTCATAAAATCAATATTGTCTTTATAATGACAATGAAATGGAAATTATATCAGAGTTTCAGAAGCGGAAAAAAAAGAAAATTAAAAGTCTTGAGCCTTGATCTCAATCATCGATTCACCATCCCCAGAAAGCATCTTGCTCCTCCTCATTCATTTGCTCTTCGTTTTTATCTGAAATTTGTAAGGGGTGAGTGTTTTGGGAAACACTCAGCAAGTGGGGGTCGATCGATTTCCAATGATACATATAGAACTTAACCTTTAAAGCATTTCTTTAAAAATCTTTCAAATCGTATAATTTTTAACTTTTCACAACAGGAACAAATCGAATATGAGACAGAAGTTAACAGATGATTCATAGCAAATCAGATCATTTCAGAACAATTCAAAAATAGACACAACACTGTTACTAATCTTATTTCCATGGTCAAATTGTCCTCAATATGTTAGTTCTCTAAGGGATGAGGCCAGAACACGGCTTTATACCCACCTATGGGGGCCAGACAGAACATGGTTTTATACCCACCAATGGGAGCCAGACAGAATCACAATTATCGTCCCATTTCCAATCAATTTGTAACAGTGCATCACAGAATGCAGACCTCTATCGAACAGAACTTATCAGAAATTCAGACGGATACAGCGGAGTCAAAGAATTTCGAAGAACAGACATAGCATATCATCGATCGAGAATTTTAAAAGAATAGACTGACATTTTCGAAAATTGGACACACGTACAAGCATGCCATATTATTTATATGCAAGGTTTAAAAATACAAACAAATATATGTAACAAAAACCCACTTACTGAATTTTGAAAGTAGACTCGAAATTTGCAGATTTTGGCACGAAGTTTCCTTCCGAAAATTTGGAAGCACTTCGACGTATTGCTGGAATAAATAACGTTGTCGATTCAGCAGCACTTCGACACAGAACTTTAGCACTCGAACAGCACACATCTTCTCCTTCTCCTTTCTTGATTTCGGCCGAGAGATTTTTAGCGTGAGGGGAAACCGAATTTTTCTTGGCTTTTTGGAATGGTTTTGCATGCATGTAAGTCTCATATTTATAGAAGAATTTTGCCCCTTTGACTCCCCCTTGTGCTCCAAGAAACCATAAATGTGGCCAAGCTCCATATCAAGCACCAAAGGTCTTTTCCTGCACCATAAATGCGTCCTAGCCTCTTAGCTCCTTCATGGTTTAACTCAAAGATCATTTCTTGCACAATTAACTTGTCCAATCCCTTAGCTCCTCTTTTAGCTCCCTCATGGGTAAACTCAAAGGTCATTTCTTGCACAATTAACTTGTCCAATCCCATAGCTCCTCTTTTAGCTCCCTATTTGGTCCTTTTAGGACAAGCATGGTTGAGCTTCTTTGAGCTGAAATATCGAGTCCTTGAGCTGGGGTTTTACTCCTACAGTGACGACTCTTCGATGGATGCGGTTACTTGCAGCTTGGCTTCATGTTGAGTTAATCTCCTAGCTTCAAAGCTGCTTCCTCGAGTTAAGTTAGCTGAAAATCTAAGTTCATATTTAAGTTTTATAGTTAGAATGAAATTTGTTGAGCTTAGTTTAAGCTAAATTTCGAGTTTGCTTTTCTTACGTGATTTGCTTCGGATATTTCGGGTTCTCACAATTATCCTTATATGTACATATGTTTGTGTGTGTGTCGGAGTATGTATCTTTTTAAATTTTTAAAAATATATTAACGTTTTTTTTTTTGAAAGCAAAAATATATTAACGTTGTAACTAAATTAATGCACAAAATATATATATATTTATATATATATATATATATATTATGATTTTCTTATATATATCATGATAATTTTATTAAAGAGTTTCATAATTATAATTTTAGACTTAATAGAATTTCAAGATTAGAAGTTATAAAATAAAATATAATAATATTTACTATATTTTATAATAATATTTATATATTTTAAAAAAAACAAGTTTTTTTTATCAATTATATCATAAAATATTATTTTTAAAAAAAATATGTGCAATGGTTGTTAATTTTTGTACGATTTTTGTGGCGCAAATGTTCAACCATTTTAAAATTAAATGATGATGTAGTTTTTTGGGCTATCTTTTATTTATAATTTAATATTACATTTAATGTTGTAACTTATGTATTAAAAATAACAAAATCAATTCCAAAATTTGAACTGCAAAAATTCAAAAACTTTGAAATCTATAGCATTTAAAAAAATTATTTCACTTCCAAATTGTAAAAATTAGTTAATCAGTAATTTAGAAAATATTTCTGCCTAAATCGGCTAAAAACTAGGGAAAAAAATTGAAGAAGAAAAAAAAGATTTGTATACAGAAATAAGATTTAAAGAGGGAAAGAGATGAATTTCCACCAAAGTTTATTTTGAATATCAATAAATTTTCATAATTATTTAAAACTCCACAAAAGTTTATTTTAAATATCAATAAATTTCTATAAAATTATAAATGTTTAAATTAAATACCTATTAACTTTTAGGTTGTGTTTAGATCGATGGATTTGGATTTGTGGGAGAATTTCAAATCAAAGAATTTGAAATCTTTATATTTGAAATTACTAGGTTGAGTAGTGGATTTGAAATTGAAGTAAAAAAGTATAAATTGCTAAGGATTTCAAATATTTCATTCTAATTTTAAATCAAATGTATGCAATGGATTTGAGATATGTAATTGAAATCAAATCCTTTCGTCCAAATGCAACCTTAAAGTCCATACTCTTTAAACGATCTCTGCTTTAAAAAAAATGGAGAAATGATGAATGAAAAGAAGAACCATATGGGAAGTACACAACATCGACATACTGAAGCCTGGCATGGTTCTCTTGAGGGGTTTCCTCCCAGGTGACATTTTGTACCCTCGTCATTGACAAGATTGACTTGTATCCTTTGCGGCCTTGTTGAGAACCTAAGCAAGGCCATTTTTCGTCCATGAAAATTTTCTATTGATAATTGACTTGTGTATAAATGTGCAGCCTGTCTTGTTATCCTTGGTGATCTTCATGTTATTTTTGGTATTGATTTAGGTGAAATTTATAAAAACCTACCAAGATCTTGGTCTTGGTTCTGGCGGTTTCTACCAGCCTGGTTACCGTGATGGAGTCAAGCTACAATTGAAGATGATGTGCCTTGGTAAAAATTGGGATCCTGAGACAAGTATGTATAGTGATGGAAGGCCCATTGATGGAGCAAAACCTTCTTGATGTGTTTCACCAGTTGGTCAAAAGAGCAATTCAGGAGTGCCATGCTTATTTAGAATCATGTGCATAATGTCACCAAACATTTGCATTGTCAACTTTTATGCAAAGAGTGCCAATCTTGGTCTTCATCAGGCTCGTAAAATTCATTTCTCACTTGAGTTTGCTCATCTGATGCATAACAGTCTATGCTGTGTTTCTAAACTGTGTTAACAGAAAATCAGACCCCAATTATTTGGGAACTAAAGATTATTATCCGTCTGAGATTAAAAAAAAACGTTTTTTAATGGATGATTAACATTATCGCCATTTCCGATGAATTGTATGATGCGGTGGTTCATGGATGAATAAAACTGATGAGTCCTTTCCTAGTACAGGATAAAGATGAAAGTAGAGAGAGTCTACAGAAAGGAAGTTGTCTCTTTCTCCATCGGTGTTTCTGCCGACTTTATATATGGGGAGGCAGAGAAGGCCGTGTTGAAATCAGGGGATGTCTTAATTTTGGTGGCGGGTCAAGGCATATGTTTCATGGAGTGACCACCATAAATCCTGGCACTGCTCCTGCAGCTCTTTTGGAGGAAACTTATTTTAGACCTGGTCGTCTAAATCTCACTTTCAGAGAGTATTGACATCTATCTATATTGTAATGTTGCTCTTCTGGTTCATCTTGACAAATTTATCCGTGTATGTAATGCTTTTTGGATAATACATAGAGGTCAAGAGTGGGTTTTAATGTATGTGTAACCTCAATCTAAGGTGATTTGGTTATGTTTTCAGTATTTATGAAGATTTTGAGTTGGAGCTGGGGTTTTGTGGGGGTGGGGGATATGTTTTTTGTTTGATATATTACCTCTTTGTAAAATCTATCATGTTTTATTCATCTTTCTTCTGGACCCAATATTGTCTAAACCACGACCAACAATATATAATATATAATATAATTATTTAAAAACTTGAGAACATAGTATGCCTATTAAAATATGTGATACGGTATTATAATCATTTTTAGTAGTAAAGAAAAATAAAATATAAAATAATGATCACATAGGCAAATAGAATCGGATCAACAAATTATGAAAAATTATAGTTTCTGTGAAATAAAAAACATTTTGAAAAGATAAACAAATATTGCCTTATATTCCCAACTGTGGAATAAAAATTCGAGTATTTGACGTTTTAGCAACTCAACTCGACACAATCGCAACCAAATTTCTCTAGCTTGGGAAATGTCACTAAACTATAGCACCACTCCACACGCTCGTACATCCCTTTTCACACAAAGGTAAAATTAGTTGAGAGTGATCCAAACTATTGTGACTCAAAATAAAACTAAAAATGATATTCATACGAATCCAGTGCATCTCCCAGTTTCAGAAAAGAATAATTTAACTACCAAAATCACTTTAATGTTCCACCAATTGGAACTGTCCATCCATCACAACATACACATGCAAATAAATCCACAGGCGTAGGCAACGTTAATCCATGAAGCTATACAGCATACTCTCATATTTCTCACATAGGAGTGATAAAACAGCAAAGCCGCGCATTTGTGAGGTTACCTTCCCTGTTTCAGACGATTATCTATGCTTTGTGTCAACTCCCTTGCTCCGAAACGAAGACAGTGAGAAAAACGATGGTCTTTGAGCTGTAAAATCAAACCTAATCGTTAAACATACAAGCTTTCTTTGTTCCACTGAACAAACAAGTAAAACGTACTTCCACATTTATTAAAATTTCAAAATAATAAACAGAACAGTGAGTGACCAAAACTGCTACAATTGCACCGCTGAGCTATCCTTGGAAACGAAACCCATTCATGAGACCAACCAACTACCTTTTGGTTCACAGAGCTTAGATTCTGTATCACAGTCACATATAATATGTGCACACACGTAATAAAGAACATAGATTCCCAAATTAGCAAAAGTTTGTTGTATGCATTGAAAATTATCTCACGGGTGTAATCTTAAATGTGTTTCTGCATTGACGGCAGGTAGTTCTTCAAGGGAACAGAGGCTCCACATAAACAAACCCGAGACTTAAACCAACTATCAAGATAAAATATTTATCGTGCAAAGCAACATTATCCACGAAGTAACTCCCTCGGATATAAAGCCTCCAGTCTTACACTTATCTTCTAATCTTGAGAAGGAGTGTTTGCCGAGGCACAGTGTATCTATTTTCTATAGGCTTCAAAACAATGAATTTGCAGCCAAAACGAAGTTCAAACAGCCAATGAAAATAAATAATAATGGGTCAGATGAACAGTACCATAGGTTGTAAATTAGAAGCACGAGCATATAATGTTCAGTCAAGAGTGTATTTCTTCGGGTCATGTTCAAATATATATAATACATATAAAAATATATACACATACATATAATCATACAAGTCACCTTTAATTGAGCTTCCAGACATTTGATCGTCCCTCAGTTTAAGGTTGGCCGAAGGTGCTGGGATAGAGCTCTGTGAAGGTTGAACTGTAAGAAGGGAATAAAGTCAACTTGAAATCTACAAATGGAGTATTGAATGAAAAAACTGTTCAATAACAAAAAATAAAGGGAGAGAATTGGAAAAATAACACGTTGAAACGATATTCGATCACATAAAACCACAATCAAACGTTCTTTAATTTGTTCGTGCACACACAGACACCTCAAAAATGAGAAAAATTTGAATTTACTTGGCTTGCATAATTCACCAAAGCTGTATCCCCTTATGTTAGCCTGTTAGGAAATACACTGCATAGATCCTCTTTAACTAAGTGTGTCCGTATAATATATACACACAAATCAAGAGAGAGAGACAGAGAAGATCATAATGCAAACTTATACAGTGAGACGAGCATATAACTGCGGATTAACATGATGATGATTAAAAAATCAAGAAATAAATCATAAAATGAATTATTATTTGGGATCTCCCAGATGTAGGACATAATTTTATAACATAATGCCAAAAGGTTTTTAACATATATCTCACTCAGTACACAAGTGTCATCCATTAACATTCAGGTCCATAACTTCAAAGATATTAAAGTTACTTTCTCAAACTTTACTCTTCAATCAGAACAGCAAAAACTGGAAAGAAGGAACCACAATAAAAGAAACACCAATATGCAATGAGTTATCATGAATCACCTTGTTCATTGAAAAATTCGCTTTCATTGAAGCTATCATCAGTGGGTTGAGCTTGAGAAAATCCCATTCTTGACTTTCTCAGATCTTCTGATGACCGGTTAGCAGGATCACGTCCATCTTCAGTATCATCATCTCCTTCTGATGTGGTTGCTGATAACCAGTCAACCAAACTCTCCGAGCCACGATTTTTTCTTCCGAATTTCAGAAACCTTTTAAATCCCCTAGTCATATCTTTACGGGATAAATTATTGGATGAATTGGCCACCGACATTGGCTTCTGAGCTGTTCCCCATTTTTTCCTCATTCGAGCTGCATCAGACTCAGCTCGACTTAACGACTGTGAGTTCCATGAAGCAGGACTTCCAACTGGGGAGTCCACAGATGCATCAACATCAGACAAATCGCGAGGATAAGAAAATGAATGTTGAATGCGTGAATTCCATAACATAGGACTTTCCCCAGGCCAATCTTGCATAGATTCAACAGGGTGGAAGTCAGAGGGTACAACTGTAGATAACTGAGAACCCAAAGCTTGGTCAAGTAGAGAAAATGCCATCTTGTTATCACCATTTTCTGATCCTGAATCAAAGAACTTCTCAGTTTCCATCACCAATCTTGGTTCTTCATTGTCCAAAACCTCGTGACCTTCAGCATTCGAGGTTTCAAATTCCTCCTCTACTTCATCTTTACCAGTATTCTCAAAGTCATCTGTTCCAGAGGCCAAGTCATTATTTCCTTCATCATTCTTTATAGGCTCAGATCGCACAGAGGCCATATGTTTTGTATTACTTGCTCTTGCAACATAGCTTATACGACTACCCTTTCTGAGAAAAGGCTTAGCTGCAACATTCTTGGGAACTTCCTCATCAAATTTCATCGGTGTCAAAACAGCACCATCAGATTCCAAAGGGGACACATCCCTTAACTCGTTATGATTTACTGAGCTTTTCCTCAATAATTGTGATTGGTGTGACTTCCCATCCTTCACAGCCGCTGCTTCTTCACTACTGCTCTTGCTACGGGAATAGCTTCTTACTTGTGAACGAGTCGTCTTACTGGCTCCAGAAGATGGCTTGGTGTTTTCTTTTCTCAGTTCAGAGAAGTTGGGTACAGATTGTATGAGTGGATTTTCTGGTTGCGTCCTTCGCCTCCTAGAATTTATACTGGAAGTTCTTATAGCAGATCTTGAACCAGGAGTAGCTGAGGTACCGGTTGATGATGACAGACTCCTATTGTTGGGTAAAAGCTTCTTATCCTGTGCACCTGAAGAGACACCATCAACGAAAGTGGCGTGATCTAAAGGAACATCTTCCTGAAGATGATTCTGCTCCCCAAAATTTAATGCTTCTTCGTCATCCTCACCGTCACCAAAATCTAAAAGTTGCTGACAAATAAAACTTTTACAAAGTCGGTTAAACAGAAACAGAAGATCAACTCCATTAAACTCTTAAAATTGCATGGGCACACATTAGGGGCATATATCAGTAGAATATAACAAATCTACCTGCTTTCTTTTCATAATTGACCTGCTATTAAATGACCTGAGTCTCTCAGCACGTCGACGAGTATTGGATACTGAATCCAGTCTATCTTCAGTAGCTGAAAATTTGGCCTTCAAATTAGATTTACTCCTCTCAAGACTATCCTGCATGCACTTCAATCTAGCTTCTTTCTCTGGTCTGTTGGAACTCCAATCTTCCCTTAGCTTTGCATCTCTTTTTTCGGTATACCTGTCATAGAATTTCCCTCGAGAACCATCTGAAACAGAAAGCTCAGAAAACTCTTTACTTAAAGCATCACCATAATTCTGATAATCAATAATTTTGGGAATGGAGGTTGCATCAAGCTTGGCTACGCTTTTGGAATTCCTGTTAGGTTCTCTTGCCGGGTAATAGCCAGACACTTGGGAACTAATATTGACTACTGGTTTTGAATGGTATAAACTAGTTGTTGACTCATGTTGCATTTTAGCTGGCCTGCCTCTAGAGCCAGAGTGAGATTGATCACCAGGGATTCGTAGGTTATGCTCAGCAAAAAGCTTCTCAAGCTCATTTGCTTTAATCTTCAACTCATCATTAAGTTCCTGATTACCTTTTGACTGTCTTTTTCTTTCAGCTTGCTCAAGCGGTGGTGTTTTAAACGAATCAAAGCTTTCTTCAGTGTCTATTGGGAACTTACCAGAGAAGGCCCCCTCAATGATTCCGGCAGAAAAGCTTTTATTTCTTTGAATTTCTGCCTTTCGACTCTGGTCAGCTGCCAAGCCTTGTTTGTTGAACTTCGTTCTCTGAGGGCCTGAATTTTCAATACTTGGCACAGAACTCTCGGTTACCTTCTCGGATGAATTTGATTCTTTCTTTTCAACTCCTACAAATTCTGCAACAGATTTTACATCTGGATGCGCGAACGAGGAATCCCCTCCATTCCCTTTATAGCGAGAAGCAAAAGCCTCTCGAATTCTTGAACCAGGACCGCCATCAGAAAGTCCAGATTCTCCCAGTGTCTTGTGGGTAACCTTCGATCGTGATTGCCTAACAGCCTGATCTCTTATTTCAGAATCTTCCCTATTTAAATTTTTAGACTGCCCACCGCCTTTGCTTGCAGAAGGTTTAAATCGAGTCAAAGAAGATGAATCCTTCACTCTAGCAAACTCTGTCTGCAAAGTCACTCCCTCTAGAGTATCACTAAGCTCTTCACTATTCTGAGAATCCTCCAACTCCCCTTGATCCCCCAACCCCAAAACCACGTTTTTAACTCCAAGCAAAGACCTCTTCTCTTCTGAATTATCATGATGCTTGCTATTAAATGATATTGACTGAGTTGGGTCACACACTTGTTTTTTCAAGGGAACATTTTCAACAAGACCCAAGTTAGAATTGGAACCTAACTTGTTAAAAGAACTCCCTTTCGACTCACTGGTATCACCAACCCTACCCAGATTAGGCAAAACTTTTATCTCTGGTGTAACAGAATCAGAACCCACGGCCAAAACTTTTTTCTCCTCAGACTGCTTGCTCAGAGAAACTAAGGCAGTTGACTGGGAATAAGAGGGACTTTCAGTATCTTTCTTTTCAGCACTTAGGTCAATGCTCATTTCACTAGCACCACTCCATCTCCTCAAAAGCGAAGTTCCAGATGACGACATGTCAGATGACATCCGCCTCAGTTCAGAAGACTTCCCTACAGTTGGCTTTCCTCCAGATGTCTCCTTCTGCTTGTTTTCAAACATGTTTATCCTATCCTGCACACTAAGACGTCTGGTAGGCTGACTTGCCTGAATTGATGGCTCAGGATTCTGATCAGAATTCGATGAGCTCTTCTCTTTCTTCTCGACACCTTCCCTCTCGACGCTTGATTCCCTGTTGATGGTGCGATTGCTGGAAAGGGAAGGAAGGGCATTGGGCTGCTGAAATGTGGCAGTTTGTTCTTGATTGGGTGGTGGTGATGACGGGAGATCGTCGACATCAATTGACATGTCCGACCCGCACGAAGAACGAATTATTCGATCATCAGACACAGGTCTCCACTGATTCATTAAATCCGGTCGCCTCTCACATAGTGATATCAACTTACAGCATGCTTCACTACGCACAAATACAACTTAAATTTAGTTCAAAATTAGAATAAAGATTTTTTCACCAATAATTTTGTTCAAATAAGGTATCATTTTACCCTTGTGATCTAGGTTAGAATCGATTTCATGTTATGACCATAGATATATAATTCAAGTCACATAAAACTACATCAAAACTCCGAAAGCAGACCATATTTAATCTATGTGGGTTCTTCATTATTCGTTCAATTTGATACCAGTATTTTTCCAAGTACTTACTTTAAACAATGAGCACCAAATTTATCTGCAAACATTTGAAGTTCAGAGACTGTGTCAATATTAAAACCAGCAGCAGCAGCACGAGCACAGGCCGTTGACAAGTCCTCCTGAACTGCGACAAGCCTTACATCGATAGCTCTCAAAAGCTCCTTTCTGCGAGGATGGTAAATAATCATAATATGCACAGGACAATTACGTGCACATACGTACACAGAGAAAGATGAAGTAGATAAACCTTCTTGATGGACATTTGACACGTCGACTATATTTTTTATTATAAGGACTTTGATCAAAAGTGTTGAGAACATAGTTGTCAAGGGCGCAAGATGCACAAGAGCCATGGAGCCTAAGACACAAGGCAAGGCGCGCACCTTACCGAAGCAAGTCGCACATTCTTAAATTTTTAAAAATACATATTTATGTTAGAATAAATATATTAAAATATGAAATAATTAAGTCACAATATCATTCAAAACAAAAAAATAATTAATAACTTCATAGTAATTAGTAAAATGATTAAATTCTTCAATTATCTAAATCAAATTCATCTCCTTCCATCTAATTATCGGAGTCCCCAGAACTTTCAGATTTGTATTCTTCTTTGGTCTTTATAATTTTTTTGATCAACATCAAATGCTTCTTCCTCTTCATCCAAAAGATGTGAAATCAGTCTTTTTCTGGTTGTTTTAGATGCAGATGTCCTCACTTCGTTCTTCTAATTAGAGCTCTCTTCTTTTGATTCCAGTGTTGGAGCGTTGGGTTGCTAGGGTTTGGACTTTTTGTTTTAAACAAGTAATTAAAAAAAATTCACTCATACGCGCTTTAAGAGCTCTTGAGTGAACTTCCAAGGGTAGTCCAGGCGAGCGCCTAGGCTCGCCTTAGTGAATCGTTCCTCGCCTGGTGGCGCCTCTCGCCTTCGCTCGCCTTTGACAACTATGGTTGAGAACAACCAAACGCCATTTACAAGAAAAGACAAGTAATAAATGTGTTTCATCTGTAAGCAGCATACCTAAACGAAATTACTTACGTGTAGTGCACCATGAAACGAAATCCACATCAAACATTAGTTTAACTTCCTGTATCACAAGCTAACTAATAAAGAATGTAATGAATTCTAGCAGGCCACTACAACCAAGATAGCTTAAACCTTCAAATTATAATTAGATTGTAAACTCACATTTACGAACTTTTCAAGCAACTATTAATTGTTAACTGATTGATGCGATAGACCTGACACCTTATGGAGTTCATTATAACCACAACTTCTGTGCGCTGAGTTAATGGCCATAAAGGTTGACTTATAAAGAAAATACTCAAAGCTGACATGAAGTGATAGAAACTAGAGAGGTACAGACAGATTAATCACATCCATTGATAGAAAGTGATCTCACACATTAGGATCGAATCATAAAAATAAATCCAGCCAAATGAAAAAAAAATGATGATATTAAAATGTGAAACAGAGTAAAGAGTTGATACTTTGTAGCATCCTCTGCGTCCGTTGTGCCACCTGGAGCATTTAACAGATCAAGTCATTGATTCAGAGTAACAAACTATTATCATTTCACCAAGAAAAAAAGAAAGGAACAAAACAATTATGAAACTAAAGATATGTTACTTGTTTCAAATGTATCTATCTGACTAAAAAATTCAAAATATTGGACCCCAATTCCCGAAAACTCTAGAATCAGCTAGATGAGCCATTCAAATGGGTCCACTTTATTGAAGTGCAGCAAAATAATTTCAGAATATAGTTACTGGTACGGTATTCCATGCAACAGGTATCATATGCTCGTGGTTTATGTAACCTATACAAGAAAAAAAGTGTTTTGTTTTGGATAAAACTTCAAAAACATACCTCAAGGTGCCGTGAAAGATTAAATAACACAACACAAGTGCTTTTCACTTATTCTTTTGGTTTATCCACGTCTAGATTTCAGGTACAATCAAGAAAAAGAAAAATATTGGATAAAATACATCAAGAATTAGTAATGAAATTCATACCAGAAAGTTGATCTCCAGCTCCCTGATATTAAACAGGGGAAATTTTTTAGTTATGCTATAGTCAGAGAAGTACCAGTTAAATCATCTGATCATGCATAAATAAATACCTGCGAATATATTTTTCGCGCTGCTTCCAATTGTGACATCTCAGAATCAAATGTTACAACCAGTTCCAAAACCTCTGGCGTACTTACAAATCGCACGAACCTGAAAGATTAACAATCATAGATACTGAGCATGAATTAAACAATTTTCCAAGTAGCAAATGGCAATACCTCTCAAGTGTTCCCTTTGTGAACCACATTTCAGCATTTTTCCGTCGTCCAACTTCAAGCTTAACTGACTGTGCAGCAGAAGCGACTTGATCCTCTGCAATCTTCAAATGTGCAACAAAGGGTTTGAGTAATCCTGATGCGATCTTTTCTGTGCTGCCATTGCTTGAAACAAACAATTCGCATCTGGCCAAAGGAGAGCTCAAAGTAAACAAAACTAAGAATAGAAACTACCCTTTTAACTTGATAATGAGATTAAATATAGGAACCACAATCCTCACCTGGAACGCTTTGGAGACAGCTGAAATAAAGCATAATCTAGAGGTGCATCCGACTTCATTTTTGCCATCAAGGAGATTACAATGTATTCACCTTATTCTTCCTTTATATACCGAACTCCATCCCAAAAATTTTGACATTTGATGATTTCTAACTATTTTTTAAAACCGATCACATTTAGCACAGCCTGAGGAGCCTGCATTTAAAGTCAGACTACACCCAAAGATGGAAAATCCATTAAATGCGCATGCAGAAATCCAGACAAAGAAGAACAAGAAGAAGATTCTCGATGAGGTGAAAAGCAGTACACACAAGAGTTCTCATCTCTTCTAATTTACCTCACATTCACCTACATCAGTATTAAATCAACAACAAACCAAGCGTAAAATCAAAATTCACTCAGATCTGATTATGCCGAAAAACCAAATTCATTTGTCAGATTCATCCTCCAACGCGGCTCTATCCCGACCCAGAACAAGCTCAATCTAAAGCAATGTAGCAAGAATCGAACACATTCTACGACAACAAACTCGATTAACGTAAAAACCCATCAACTAAAACTAACTTAAAGTCGCATACAATGCGAGACAATCGAGCTAACTTAAAAGCAGACCTCACCGTTGTAGAGGGGGAGATCTTCAAGTCTCAGCCCCGATAGTCAGATTCAAGTGCAGACCCAACTCAACATTTCCAGCTGCAGATAAAATGCCCACAAATTCGACCCATTTGGGTTCAAAAAACAGAAGGGTTTAGGTGGTTTTTTGCCCCCAATTTAGATAGAAAAACCACAAATGTGGGAGCAGAGTTGGTTTTCGCTTTACTCCATCCTTTCAATATTTAGTAGAAGTGAATTGCAGTGTATCTCCCACTTTCCTTCGCTGTAAATACACACACTGCGTGTACAGAGAGTGAAAAAGGAGGAGCTTGTGGGGATGAGAGAATGATTAGAGTAGATTTCTACTTTTCTCCGAAAAGATTAATTTGGATTACAAAAGAAAAAAACGTTTTTTTGTTCTTTGTTTTACTTGATGGTGTTTTTGTTGTTACAGTGTGAAATTGGATATTTTTCAGGTGTGAAAAATGGACACACACCGACCATGTTTGGAAGCGAGAAGAGACAGTCACGTGGGACTGTTTCGTTATTCGTCTTGTGAAAAGACGAAGATGCCCCGATGGTGAGTCTGATTCCCCCATCGGATTTCTGATTACGGAACACTAACCCATGAAAGGGAACATTATATATATTTCTACTCTACATTTTTTTTATTGCAATTGGCGTTTGCAAAAAATAATTATAAATTTAAGGACAAAAATTTGTGTGAAATGGTTTTACGGGTCGTATTTTGTGAGACGGATATCTTATTTGGGTCATCCATTAAAAATTATTACTTCTTTTACTAAAAGTATTACTTTTTATTGTGAATATCGGTAGGGTTGATCTGTCTCACAGATAAATATTCGTGAGACCGTCTCACAAGAGAGGTACTTAAACTTAAATTTATTAGATAATCGTAAAGGGGACAAAAATAGGCAAGATAACAGAGTGATGTGTTTGTTCAGTGGCAAAAACTTGTGTGAGACAGTCTCACGGATCGTATTTTGTGAGACGGATCTCTTATTTGAGTCATCCATGAAAAAGTATTACTTTTTATGCTAAAATTATTATTTTTTATAGTGAATATCGGTAGGATTGACCTGTCTCACAAATAAAAATTCGTGAGACCGTCTCACAAGAGACCTACTCTTGTTCAGGTCATATCCTAAATCTAATAATTGATTGATTTCAAATTCATAGAATTCAAATATATTCAAAAGTATTTTTTGTAGTTTAGAGAAAGAATATCATAAACTTCAAATCCACATCTTCTATTTTTATATAATATTTCATGTTAGTTGTGATGGATTTTATGTTCACCCAATAATTGATGCATTTGAAATTCATTTTAATGTGTTACAATTGTGTAAATAATTAGTATGATATAGATTCAATATTTCAATTATTGTTTAATTGTTAACTATAAAAATATAATTAAAATCCATATATTTCAAATTCATCCATCCAAATACAACCAAAAATGTTTTTAATATATTGGAGAATCAAAATAAAAGGAATATGTTCAGAATTTTGGAGGAGATGATAAATATTTTGTTGAAATCGGGAAAGATCTAGAAGGGGTGTGAATGAACTCTTTCAAAATCTTCTCTTTTAAAATGTTGATTCAACCGTTTTTGAGGCGGTTGAAAATTCTTCTCAAACGGTTGGAAATGTAAGCCACTATTAAGTGCAGAAAACGGTTCACAATTTTCAATGACAGCTTAAACACGTTAACAGGTTTAACAACAAATTGAGGTTGAAAAAGTAAGTGCTTGCGAGAAATAAAACGACACAAGGTTTTTTATGGATGTTCGGAGATTGAATACTCATACGTCACCCCTTCTTCCTCTTCAGGTAGGATTCCACTAAAAAACTTTGGCTTTACAAACTTTTTGCAACAGTCCCCTCCAATCAGGACTTATCACACTGCCTGTTTTGAAACTCTTAGTGATCACTTTACACTTCTGGATTTTAAGAACACTTAGTTCACTAGACACCAAGACTTAATCGAATAACCAAAAGGTTATTGATATAAATAAACAATTTGGTTTATGTAGCAAGAAGATGATCCTTAGATGATCAAGTGTATTTCTGTTCAAAGCGTGTTGATTGAGCGATGAAGTATGTAGACTTTTGATAGCGCTCTGGATCTTTAGAGTATGCAAGCTAATGATGATTTTTCAGCTGTGAATAGAGTGATATTTTTCGGTGTTTTCATCTTTCATACTTCTCTGTTAATATAGCCGATTTTCCTAACGGTCGGGAATGACAAGCAACGTTAACCTGAGCCCCTGAACGGATGTGTCGCTGTCGTCTTTAGGAGCATTAATTGTTCTTCAATCGACGCATTTAATGTTTTTTTTGCTCAGCCTAGTTCTGAAACACTTTTCTTGAGGAGTTCCTTTTAGGGTAACTGTTTTCAACATCAGAACTTTGTAGTCCATATTTGATCTTCCTTTCTGGGATATAGACATAAATGCATATCATTCTTGGGACTGGTGTAAAGATAAGTTGATTTTGAGGCGGTGTAATACTTTGAATGTCTAGAGCTGGTTAGAGAATGTCTTTGAATAAATGAGCAATAAATAGCTCTCTTTAATGATCTGGTTCTGAGGAAGATCATTTAAGTCCAAATTTTTTTTATCCAGACGATTGAATTTGCCAGCGGTCTGAAATTCAAGTGGTTAGACTTCTTGTACTTTAACCGGTTGAAATATATTCCTGATGCTGAGTTGGGCGGTTGAACTGATACCTGTTATATATATGAAATACAGCTGTTTCCTGAAACAGTGTAGTGCTGTCTTGATTTTGTCATACACCAAAATTCTTGGGTAATAATAATTTCTTAACAATTTCCCCCTTTTGGTGATGACAAAACTCAGCTGGAAGACTATACAACACAATGTTCTTTAAAGAGATATATAAGAGCAAAAAGAAATATTGTATTTCATTAAGTAAATGAAATTACAATCTTCAAAATAAGCAACTTAATGTTTCTTTTGACCTAAACTTTGTTCTGCTGCTTTGGCCATGTCTTCCTTTACTTTCAACTCATGCAATTCTTTCATTACAGATAATTATGCTTCTTGAATTATCCTTTGTCGCTCTATTTCCCCCTTTTTGACATCACCATGAACAAGGAACACCATAATCTCTGCAAGCTGAGCATCTTGGGCATCGATACATTGTTCAACGTCTGTTTGAAGACGAGTAATTTGTTCAGATAGGCCAAGGCACATGTTAAGGTGTGCAGAATTATGTATGTCCTGCCGGAGGGAAACACTTTTTTCCATAGTGGAAAAATCTTTGCGGAGATCAAACTTCAGTGTTTGAAAGGCCTCCTTTAGATCAAATTTTTTTCGATTTAGAGCCAGAATGGATTGATCCATAGTGATAAGTCTAGTCAGAATCTCATGTTGGCAGTTTTCTTCTAGGAATTCTCGTTCTTCAAGTTCACCTTGATCAGATAATAACCTGTTCTTAAAAGAGATCAGTTGAGAAGAGGATGCTTTACCAGCACATTTTGACGGCTCGGGCTCATGGAGTTCAGCTGTTATGTTCTCAATGATTTCATTAATATCTTCAGTCGAAGCAGAGGTTTTAGAGCCGGTGACTTCTGGTTCATCTGGTTTTGCTGATGGAGGAGAATGAGTAGGCATTGATGAAGTGGTCAACTCGGCTTCCTGTAACTCTTTGGGAGAGGTCATCAACGGTTCTTGGAGAGCAGCTTGATGATTATCATCAATAAAAGGGGTTTTTGGGGAAACCGATTTCTCTTTAAATGTGGCAACTTCATCAAAGTCAGATAAAAATTTTACTGCTTCGTCAACAGAAAGAGTTTGAGCTTCTGAAGAACCAACCAGAGGCGGTTGAACATATGCATTAGTGCCAGAGATTGTGTGCGAAACAGATAGGAGGTATGGAGCATTCTGATGGCATTGTTGTTCAGCATTGGGAATGTCCTCCATCGTGATCCTTTCAGAAGGAGGTAAAGTGTTCTCCTCATCCCTTACCGAAATGGTTTCAATCGGAACTTCTGATGAGGTTGATTTAGTCTGCTCGCCAGAGGAAGAAGTTGGGTGAGTCTGATCTTTGGATTGTGCTTCCAACGTTGTAGAACTTAATTCTTCGTACAGCTTGAGTTTGGAGTTCTGCTTACTTTGTGCTTCATCGACTGGAAGTTTAAGATCTTGCCTCAGCTGAGCAACTATCATTGATAGCGAGAGAGCATCCATTTCAAGCTGGGAGATGACAGCTGAGTCATCTTTTGCAGTTGGACAAGTAGGAACAAAGTTGTTTCGTCTTTACTGGATCAATGCTCGGAGAACACTTTCTTTCATCTGAATCTCTAAAAAATCGCGACGGCCCAAAGCGGTTGGTATTTAAGATGTTTCTGTTCATTCCAAGATGGACAGCTCAAGCTTAGCAGTAGCTTTGATCTTACCAGTTTGAATTAATGAGTCAAAGGTGGTGGTTGTACGAAATTCAACCCATTGATCGAACATCTCCATTTTCTTCTGAACAATTTCATTAACTCGTTCACTGGTGAGAACGATAGCGGTATGAATTGAGTTAGTCTTTGGCGGTTCTTCAATTAGAATATTCTTTCCCTTGTCTGTGGTATGCAGGATTGGAACTCTAGAGAAGGATGATTCAATGTTGGGTTCAGCAATCTGAATGCCTTTGAGCTTGATGGTGGGGATCTCAGGTATTGGTGGAGGAACAAATGATGCAGAGAGATGCTTAATTATCTTGATCTTAGTCGGTTTTGGTTTGTCAGTCCGTTTATTGTTGAAGACTTGGGAGATGGGAATGTCGTCTCTGGATTCATCATCGGAGCTGGATTTTAAGAAAAGCTTCCTCTTGGTTTCTTTGGGAGTGGAAACAGTCTTTGATTGCTTCTTTTGTTTCAAAAATTCTACCTCAATCTCTGTTTTGATGGAGACTATCTCCTCATCATTCGGTCGATTTTTCTTGATGAATTTTTCAACCGTTACCCAGTTGAACAACTTGGTCTTTCTAATTTCGGTCATATCAACCGGTTGAACCCCTGCATCAATAAGCATGTGACATATTTGAACCGCAAAGCCTTGATATTGGTTTTCTTTCTTGACCATAGCTAATAGTGTCTTGAATAGAACATCAGACCAGTTGATCTGCAGATTAGATGAGATGGTGGCCATAACAAGAAATTTCTCTGAAGTTATCTTGTCATAGGCACCAGCCTTGGCAAGAACTCCTTTTGCTATAATATCAGCCAACAGTCTGAATTCGATCTTTAAATCGCGTTTTTGACAGGTTGGAGATGAAATCGGAGAGTCTGTGATTGAGAAAATACTTCACCAAATTTCAATATTTCCTTCTGAAAGTGTGGAGAAATCAGTAATTCCAGCTGCGGGTAAGCTGAACAAATCAGCAAACATCTTCTGGGTGAATTGGAGGTTTTTGTCTTGAACAACACAAACAATTTCTCCGTTCTTCATGTAAGCAGAATCGAAGAATTCCTTCAATAAGGTGTCGGAACATTTGTTACTGCAACCCAGAAAGGATCGAAGCCCAGAAGATTCTATCATACGAAATATGGCTTGCATAGGCTTGTTGGGCATGGCAAATACTGATGCGAAGTTGACATCAACTGTGTTTTGAGCAATGGAGGCAGCCATAATCTTGATTGAAGGAGAAAGATCGAGATAAACACCTGCAAGATGAGCTTAAGTGCAATCTTGTATGATAATAGCGAGGTAAGACTAAGAATGCTACAAATTTTGAGTATGTATTTTTGGTTCAGAGAATCACAAATCAGTCCACCTGGAGGACTGTTAGTGGAGGAATTTTTTGAAAATTGGACGGCGGTAAAATGATTAATTTCAAATTTCAGAAAGATAACTGTCACGTCAATCAGGGGCAGACGAAAAGTTTGAGTAATTTTTACGAAATGACATGGGAGTATCGTGCTTCCAAAAAAAATAAACCGGATAAATAATGTGGTTAGAGAGGAAGCGGTTGAGAAGTCTATTTAATTATTGACTTAACTGATATTCCCCCTAAACGTGTGGATTAAAGATATTCTTGGGAGATGAACTGGCGATAGCTTGACAGAAAACTCTTCAAATCCCCGTGTCAGTCATAATGAGAGAGACCATTCGTATGGTTCTTATATATAAATACAGGTAGAAGGGTTAGCTACACAAACTTGAAATACAAAGCAGATAAGAGCAGGATGGATAAAGAAAACAGTTCAAGCAAGCCACACTTAGCAAATACGTTCATGGATTCTATTGTGGCCTCCCGCAAATCAGCTGTGGGGACCCGGACGCTAATTCATTTCTTAATCGTTCTTGGGAATAATTGGATCAATCTAATTAAACTGGGTCTAAATTTTTTTTTAAAATAAAAGTGCGGAACATAATAAAATCAATCTGATATAAACATCAACATAAAAATACATATCTTGTACAATTACATTAAAATCAAACTAGGGTTCAGCTACTATATGTCCAGTGCTGAAGCATATTCTACTTCTGGGTCCGAATCTCCACGCTAACTGTAATCTCTCATCCTCTTCTTGACCCTGATCCTGTCCCACCTGTTGTCATGCACACATACAAACACAACAACAGCCGGATAACTCCGGTGAGAAATACATTCCCAGTATAAATCATGTATACATGCAATCATATAAATAGATATAAAAGCATGAAACAAATATCAATAACATGTATCAAATCTGAAAGACATGAATCGATATGAAGCTGTAAATAAACTCTAGACTCGTCATCTCAGACTAGACTCTTTCCTAACCTAGGGATCCCGATCTAATTTAGACTTTGGCGTTCTGTATTGAATCTCCGCAATAGAAGTTGATCCACTCCTACGCAACATCGGTACACCAAAATTCTGATGTCTTGGCGGTTCCGCCGAAGACTTGGCAACTTGGCCAATAATAAGGCACATCAGCCCATTGGCAACTCATCCAATAATAAGGCACATCAGTCCACAGACTTTGGTATTCTGTATCGAATCTCTGCAATAGAAGTCGATCCACTCCTACGCAACATCGATACACCAAAAGTCTAATGTCTTGGCGGTTCCGCCGAAGACTTGGCAACTCCGCCAAATACTAGGCACTTCCGCCAATGACTAGGCACATCCGCCCATGACTCTTCACATAACATATGATTAACTATAAATCAATAGAATAATCATATCAATCTCAGACATTGCAACATATCGAGGTAATGACAATTAAGTATGTGATTTTGGGAAACTCAAGTTAAATCTAACTCGAGTTGTGCAATCCCGGACCAACATTGATTTATACCTTTCTCTTCTCGGTCTGACGAAGTCGAAGTCTCGAATTCAAATCTGTCCATACTCAATGTCCATGTGAAGCAGTTGATACGAGGATGACAAAAATAAACTCAGATCAAAAATCGGAAGGGGCGGATTTTAAACAAATCACAAATCTCGAATATGAAAGTTATAGAATTCTTCAAGGAGATCTATCGGTTCATCTTTCTATTGGAATATGAAGAATAAATGGAATTGATACATATATATATACCATGCATGCTCAAGAAAATGTGGCACAACTCTTTGCACTGCACGTCTCGCGCATATGCGCGACTTGCCTCGGCGCATATGCGCGAGACACTATGTCTCGGCGCGTATGCGCATATGCGCCCGGCTGGGTCGCGCATATGCGCGAGGGCTCATCCTCGCACATATTTTCAATCTTCTTTCTGGCTTTCCCGGTCCGATCCGTTCCATCTATAATCACCTCAATTATCAACAAATCATTTTCGATTACAATAATCAAAATCTCGGGCATTACAGCAGCTCTGGAAGACAACGTCTTGGAGAAGACGCTGTCAACCTGAACTAAGGTCCAGGAGCTTCAGTCCTCCCTCGGGGAAGGGCTGGTTTCTACCCCCAAAGGGGTGGCAACTCTGAAGAAGTATCAACGACACCTCCGCATTGATAATGCTGCGAACGTCTTCTCTGAGGACGACGTCTACCTCCTCATGCTCCTAAAGAAGCAGAAGGCTCTGAGAGGGATTGCCCTCTCAGAGGACTTTATGCGCACATCCATCGGAGGATTGACCACCTGGTTGGCCTTCTGGAGAAGGCCGATTAAAAAATAAATCTCTGTTGTACGCGTCCGCCTGAATTAATAAAATTTCTTAATATGTATTACAAGTTGTCTTTTTGTCTATCTCTTTTATTTCATGCATTACAAACTGAACACACACAAGAAATAATCATATCAAGATAAATCGATTAATCCAAGCATATTTCGAAAATGTGAAAACTTAGCCTCTGGTAATGGTTTCGTGAAAATATCGGCTGTTTGTTTATCCGTATGAACATATTCAAGCCGAATCTCTTTCTTCATGACATGTTCTCGGATGAAATGCTGTCTGATATCAACGTGTTTTGTCCGAGATTGCATAACAAGGTTGTATGTGATTGCTATTGCACTGGTGTTGTCGCAGAAGATTGGAGATTCACTAGCTTGGATGCCATAGTCTTTCAATTGTTGTTGTATCCACAGCACTGAGCACAACAACTTCCAGCCGCAAGGTATTCTGCTTTGGCGGTTGATGTAGCGATTGACGTCTGTTTCTTACTGAGACGTCCTGCTCTTTTTATTGCTTTAAAAGTACTAGAAATTTTTTTTTTCCTCACTTAGCATCGGCCGAACCATAAAATATTTTTGACATCATTTTAAAAATAAACATCCAACTGCTATTTAAAAATCCAAAGAAAAATATTTTAAAGCATAAAATCGTCAAACATTTTACTAAACCTAAAAAGCAATAATTTGAAAAGTAAAGCCCATACTAAACCTCTCAAAAATCTCTCAAAAGCATAAATAAGTAATCTTAAAAATCTTTAATCATAAAGCATGAGTCAAAAGTCATAATGCGGAAAAAGTAGAAGCGCTGGTCCTCGGGTTGTGTGCGCCTTCAGTCCAGTCAAATCACTCATCAAGTCCTCCCTCAATACCACCTGCATCCATCACACCTAGTGAGTCTAAAGACTCAACACACCATAATCTTGATAACGAGTAATACGTAATACAGTCAACATATAACGGTGAAAAATATGTGTACTTAAAATATCGTTTTCATGAAGATGCATAAACATAACATTTTCATAAATATTTTCATGATGCATAAACTTTAAACATAAACATTTTCATAAAATACTTTTTCATGACATGCAACCATAAACCTTAACATTTTCCCTTTTTCCTCAACATGACATGAAATAAAACATTTTTCATGATCATAAACATTTTTCCTTTTCCTTTTCCTTTTCCTTTTCCTTTTGTTGAATTCAGATCGTTAATTGTGACTTTTCTGATCATGCTCATGAGGGTCGATGGATCCATCTACATAAAACCACAGTACTGGGCGGCGGGGGACACCAGCAACACTCTCACCGGTCAACTGGGCCCTGGCCTATCATGATTCGAATAGAAATACGCTCGTCGGGGCTCCCTCTGGGGCCTTTTCCCATAAATGGGCTCCCTCTGGGGCCTTTTCCCCTCACGATATTCCCATTCTTCCGTTACCACAAAACCGTTACCACATATCCGTTACCACATATTCGCAATGATGGAAACACGATCGTCGGGCTCCCACTGGGACATAACCCTCACGACGTCGCCAACATTAACGAATTAGTCACAATTATTTCACATCCTTCAACATTTTTCATTCACATCACTTTAGAAAAATCATGAATATCATTACGTTTTTCATTTTTGAAACCAAGCATGCAACATGTATTTTAAATGTCTTCCCTCAATCATAAAAATCAAATAGACATTTAAAAATCATCATTCAATCATGAACAATTCATAAACATTTAAAAATAATCATATTTTCATAAAATAGCATTTAGGGCACTGCCATGACCTTAACTAATTTCTAGGTGTAAAAAGACCGTTTTACCCCTGGACTCGACATTTTACGTTTTCGACTTTTTCCTTGATTTCACGACTCTAACATGTCCCAAATAATTATTTAAGCTTACGTGAATTTTTTTCATAATTTTATTTGGCTTAAATGTTAGACTTTTTCAATTATCTTTTCTTAATTGTTTTAACAGTGTTTTAATCCCGAAAAATACCAAACTTTAATATAAAATTCTTAAATTCTAAATTTAGTCTTTTTATATTATTTTAGCCCTTGTGGACCCCGACTCGACCCCCGTGAGCCGTTTTCCAATTTTTTCTTTACTTAAAACCCTATTTTGACACCTAAACTTCGACCCCGAGCCAACTTCTGATTTTCACGAGTTACCCCCAAACCATGTCGAGCCAAAACTTGCCCAACACAATAATTTAGCCTACTGGACTCTAACTTTAACAAGAAACCCTCCCCAAAACCAAAAGCGAAGGTCCCCTCTACTGCCCATAAGCTGGCCGAGAGTTATATCCTGCATGGACTCTATGTTTGATGCAATAAGGACCCTAGCCGACACTCTAGCCACGAACCAGCGTACCTAGCACTTACCCAGGATCCTAAGGACTCGCCCTAACCCTGCCCAGCAAGCTTGGAACGAGCCCTTCCCTTCCCTGCAGCCGCGCACCTCCTGCACGCGAACTGCCATGCTTCTCGGGTAGAGTCCTTCCTACGATGGACTCTTCGCCGCCTCTCCTCTCGAGTCCTAGCATGGCTAGGACTCTTCCTTGGTCTCCCCCACGCCCCTGGCTAGCCCCTGGACAAGAGTCGCACCAAGCCCGGCCGTGAGGACCCCTAATCGAACCCATGTTCTTCCCATGACAGCAACTTACGTTTTATTTGGTGCTCTTCAAATTCCAGCGTGTATGGTGCGCTTACAGGACCCTAACTCACGTGTAAACCCTTGTAAATCATGGCCTAGATCATGGCAGTCCTTAAACAACATACAATCATGTTTTAAGAATCAAAAACCTTGCTTAACATATCATGCTATGATCCAAAACGAAAATTTAGAAAAGTGGCACTTGTTTTTCTTTCATGTTATTCATGCATCCAATAATTTAAGCATTAATATGATATGATGGATGAGTAAAGGGAGATTAGGGTGTGCCTTGCGTTTTATACGCACGAAAAACCGTTGACGACGAAGAACGGGACGCGACGATGGCTTGCTCTTGGCTTGATGCCTTCGAAAACCTCTTCTAGCTTGGTGTGGTGAGTGCCGTGTGTGTATGGGAGTGTTTTCAGATTTTAAAAAGTGTGTGGCCGATCCCTTGATGCAAAAAGTGTAGGGTTTTGGGGAGACTAAATCATGTATTATATACTAATTATTTGCTAACATGGCTTTAGGCCCATTAAGCCAACAATTAAGCCCATTAGCCTTTAATTAGAATTAAATAAAATATTAACAAGGTTTTTGTTTAAATAAATTTAAGCCCATTAGCCTTTAATTAGAATTAAATAAAATATTAACAAGGTTTTTGTTTAAATAAATTTGTGAATTTATTGGCCGGGTTGCCAAAAAGCTCGTCTTTAGTTGAAAAACCAACACCGATAAAATTTACGCCCCGGCGTATAAAATCACCTCAAAACCCTTAATTTCATAAAAATACTAAAAAGCATCGACCATCTTTTAAATAATTAAAAATAATTATTTAATATAAATATTTTACGTTTTCTTCAGCCCTCGGTCCCCGTTCCTCGATCGTCACTTGAATATTCCTAAAAATACATTTTTTTATGCATGATGACAAATAAATCTCATTTAGCATATAAACAAGTACGTCACATAATTAATTAGCAGCTAAAATCAATTAATTACTCAATTTTTCATAATTTCCTAGATTCGCATGCAGTTGGATTACGTCGTCTTAATTTTGGACCTTACAATTCCTCCCCCCTTAAATAAAATTTCGTCCTCGAAATTAGAACTTACCGAATAGATCCGGATAGCGACTCTTCAAGTCCCTCTCAGTTTCCCAAGTAGCTTCCTCTTCCGAGTGATTCAGCCACTTGACCTTGACCATTGGAATTACTTTGTTACGCAATCGTCTTTCTTGTCTAGCCAGAATCTGGACAGGTCTTTCTTCATACGACAAATTTGGAGTTAGTTGAAGAGGTTCATAATTAAGCACATGCGACGGATTAGACATGTACTTCCGCAGCATCGAAATATGGAACACATTGTGAACTCCAGAAAGTGCGGGTGGCAATGCCACTCTATAAGCTAGTGTCCCAATCCTCTCCAAAATCTCGAATGGGCCAATAAATCTAGGACCAAGCTTGCCCTTCTTGCCAAAACGCATAACACCCTTCATGGGTGCTATCTTCACAAACACGTGGTCGCCTACTGCAAACTCCAAGTCCCTTCGTCTTTTATCCGCATAACTCTTTTGTCGGCTTTGTGCAGTCTTCATTCTATCACGAATCTTGACTACAAGCTCAGCTGTTTCTTCAATCACATCTGGACCAATGTCTCTTCTTTCCCCAACCTCGTCCCAATGAATAGGAGATCTACATTTTCTTCCATAGAGTGCCTCAAAAGGAGCCATTCCTATTGATGATTGATAGCTGTTATTGTAAGTGAACTCCACTAGAGGTAATTTTTGTTCCCAACTGCCTTGGAAATCAATGACGCATGCTCGCAGTAGATCTTCCAAAATCTGAATAACCCTTTCTGACTGACCATCGGTTTGAGGGTGGAACGCTGTACTGAACAATAACTTGGTCCCCATCGCTGCATGCAGACTTTTCCAAAAAGACGACGTGAACCTCGGATCCCGGTCAGAAACACGATGGATACAGGAATCCCATGCAGCCGAACTATCTCCCGAATATACAAGTCGGCATACTGAATCATGGTGAATGTCGTCTTAATAGGTAGAAAATGCGCTGATTTCGTAAGACGATCCACTATCACCCAAATGGCATTAAATCCTTTAACTGTCTTTGGCAATCCCACAACAAAGTCCATGGTGATATTTTCCCATTTCCACTCGGGAATAGGGAGTGGCTTCAATTTTCCCGCTGGTCTCTGATGCTCTGCTTTGACTTGCTGACAAGTCAAACACTCGGATACATATCTCAAGATGTCTCTCTTCATGCCTGGCCACCAATATAACAACTGCAAATCTCTATACATCTTTGTACTGCCCGGATGAATGGAATATGGTGTGTCGTGGGCTTCCTTCATAATAAGATCTCTCAAAGAATCGTCACTAGGAACCCATAGACGGTCTCGATAACGGACTAAGCCATCCACTACTGAATATAAATTCCGGCCCTTGGCTTCATCTCTTGCTCTCCACTTTTGCAACTGCTCATCAGTAGGCTGTCCATCCCGAATTCTGTCTCTCAAAGTCGACTGCACTGATAATGTGGCAAGATTAGGGGCCTCGCCCCTAGCATACACGGCAAGCTCAAACCGCTGTATCTCGGACTGCAACGGTCTTTGGAGTGATAATTGAGTGATAACCGCTGCTTTTCTACTCAATGCGTCTGCCACTACATTAGCTTTCCCCGGATGGTAGCTAATGTCACAATCATAGTCCTTTACCAATTCAAGCCATCTGCGCTGTCTCATATTCAACTCCTTTTGGGTGAAGAAGTATTTCAAGCTTTTATGATCAGTGAATATTTTGCACTTCTCCCCATAAAGGTAGTGTCTCCAAATCTTTAATGCAAAGACTACTGCTGCAAGCTCAAGATCATGAGTAGGGTAGTTCTTTTCATGAATTTTCAACTGTCTTGATGCATAGGCGATAACTCGGTCGTTTTGCATCAGAACTGCACCTAAACCTAGCTTAGAAGCGTCGGTATAAAGAACATACTCCCCTTGCCCTGATGGCATGGATAACACTGGTGCTGATATCAAGGCTTGCTTCAACTTGTCAAAACTGTCTTGACACTCGGATCCCCAAATAAACTTAGCATTTTTCTTCGTCAAAGATGTCAAAGGCACTGCAATAGATGAGAACCCCTTGATGAATTTGCGATAATAGCCAGCTAGTCCCAAGAAACTGCGAATCTCGGTGACACTCTTCGGTACTGGCCACTCTTTTACTGCCTCAACTTTACTCGGATCAACTTCCACGCCATCCCTAGAAATGATGTGGCCTAAGAACGCCACTCTATCAAGCCAAAACTCGCACTTGCTGAATTTTGCATAAAGCTTTCTGTCTTGTAAAACTTGCAGTGTTATCCTCAAATGGCGACTATGCTCCTCTCTGCTCTTGGAATAGATCAATATGTCATCAATGAAGACAATAATAAACTGATCCAGATACGGCTGAAATACGCGATTCATGAGATCCATGAAGATCGCTGGCGCATTGGTCAACCCGAATGGCATGACCATAAACTCATAGTGCCCATATCTTGTGCGAAATGCTGTCTTGTGGACGTCAGACTCCTTGACTTTCAACTGATGGTATCCAGATCGCAGATCAATTTTAGAAAATATCGAAGCTCCTTGCAACTGGTCAAATAAATCCTCAATTCTTGGCAGTGGATACTTATTTTTTATAGTGACCCTATTGAGCTCTCGATAATCGATGCAAAGACGCATACTACCATCTTTCTTTTTCACAAACAAAACCGGTGCGCCCCATGGAGAGTAACTAGGGCGAATAAAACCTTTGTCTAGCAATTCTTGAATTCGATCTTTCAATTCTTTCATTTCAGCGGGTGCTAGACGATAAGGTGCTTTAGATATAGGAACAGTGCCCGGCATAAGGTCAATAGAGAACTCCACCTCACGATCGGGCGGAATGCCAGAAACGTCTTCGGGAAAGACGCTAGGAAAATCCCTCACAATATCAACATCTTCTAGCTTCTGGCTGATGGATTCATGTGTAGTAGTGACACATGCTAAATACGCCTGACATCCATGCTTAATAAGCTTCCTCGCACATAGACAAGAGATAATGTGCGGCATTTGCTGGTTTCTTGCCGCCTCGAAAACAAAAGATTTACCACTGGGTGGCCTGATAGATACTGATCGCTGACGGAAATCAATCGAAGCTCCATTCGCAGATAGCCAATCCATCCCAAGTATAATATCGAATTCGGGCATAGGAAGCACAATAAGATCTGCCCGAACAACATCTTTGAATAAACGAAGCTCCAGATTCTTAACAATCTTAGACGTGAGCATCTGATCACCGGATGGAATCGAAACTTTGAAACCCAAACCCATATCTTGAGGAGTAACATTCAGTCTTTTGATGAAGGTTTCTGATATGAAAGAGTGTGTAGCTCCTGAATCTAGCAAAGCATAGGTAGCTACGCCTAGAATGATGATCCTCCCCGTGATGAGTGTAGTGTCTGCCTCTTCCTCGGCTTCCTCGGCATTCATCACATAAGCTCGGGCCGTAGTAGCTGCTTTCCTCTTTGGGCAATCAATAGCTTTGTGACCGGCCTCCTTGCAGTAGAAACATTTATATGATCCCAACTCGCATTTGCCAAGATGTAGACGGTTTCACTCCTTGCATGGTTGCCTCTCAGCAGGCTTTGGTGCTCCCGGATTCTGTGGCTTTGGTGGCGCTGGCTTCTTGACTTGACCTTGGGGCTTTTGAGGCCCTTGAGGTCTAGGAGGACCCGTATTTGGCTTCTTGTTGGGTTGATTGTTATTCTGATAGTGCTGCCTCTTGCGCTGAATCTCAAAGTCAATGTCCTTTAAGGACTGCTCAGCCTGATATGCATAAGTAACTGCCATAGCATAATTCTCTGGACGCATCATCATGACTTTATCCCGAATGGTAGGTCTTAGGCCATCCTTGAAATGCCTAAGTTTTTCTTCCGCGTCTCCAGCAATAAGGGGTACAGAGTGGCAACCCCTATCAAACTTCTTCACAAAATCGGCAACAGGTACGTCTCCCTGGCGGAGAGTCATAAATTCCCTCTTTATCCGGCTTCTGACGTCAGCAGTAAAGTATTTCTCATAGAATTTCGTCTTGAACTGTGCCCAAGTGAGTGTAGCAAGGTCAACACCATGCTCGGCTCCTTCCCACCATAAAGAAGCGTCATCCCTAAGCAGATAAGTAGTGCACCTCACACGGTCGGCGTCTCCCATGTTCAGATAGCGAAAATGTACCTCGAGTGATCGGATCCAACTCTCTGCAGCAAATGGATCGGTGGTGCCAGAAAATTCCTTCGGCCCTAGCCTCCGGAACTGCTCATAAATATCATGCTGTGGCCTAGGTGGCTGTTGTGGCTGCTGCTGCTGCATCTGCTGTAACTGCAGCTGTAGCTGTTGCTGCTGTATCTGTTGCTCGAAGAGACGAGCCATACCCTCTAATGCACGAGTAGCAGGATCCCCTGGAGGAGGTGGTGGTGGTGGTGCATTTCTTTGACTATTCCCTCTGCGATTAACACTGTTCTCTGCCTGATTCTCGATAACGGGTACGCGTCTAGGAGGCATTTTATCCGAATGTTTTCCAAATTCTAACGTAACCAACATGCATTTAAATCTAAGTTCTCTAATCATGTAACACATCCTGACTTAATTAGCATTTTAAGCATGCAAGGCAATACTACTCAAAAAGCTATTAAACATGTATCATAAACATAATATCCATAACGTCATGCAGGTTAAATCATATAAAATCACATAAAGCAAGTAAATCTTACAACTTGAGGCTTGACGACTGATATTCCCGGCGCTGATGGTGGCACAACCCTTTGCAGGACCTTTGCTCTGATACCAACTGAGACGTCCTGCTCTTTTTATTGCTTTAAAAGTACTAGAATTTTTTTTTTTCCCTCACTTAGCATCGGCCGAACCATAAAATATTTTTGACATCATTTTAAAAATAAACATCCAACTGCTATTTAAAAATCCAAAGAAAAATATTTTAAAGCATAAAATCGTCAAACATTTTACTAAACCTAAAAAGCAATAATTTGAAAAGTAAAGCCCATACTAAACCTCTCAAAAATCTCTCAAAAGCATAAATAAGTAATCTTAAAAATCTTTAATCATAAAGCATGAGTCAAAAGTCATAATGCGGAAAAAGTAGAAGCGCTGGTCCTCGGGTTGTGTGCGCCTTCAGTCCAGTCAAATCACTCATCAAATCCTCCCTCAATACCACCTGCATCCATCACACCTAGTGAGTCTAAAGACTCAACACACCATAATCTTGATAACGAGTAATACGTAATACAGTCAACATATAACGGTGAAAAATATGCGTACTTAAAATATCGTTTTCATGAAGATGCATAAACATAACATTTTCATAAATATTTTCATGATGCATAAACTTTAAACTTAAACATTTTCATAAAATACTTTTTCATGACATGCAACCATAAACCTTAACCTTTTCCCTTTTTCCTCAACATGACATGACATAAAACATTTTTCATGATCATAAACATTTTTCCTTTTCCTTTTCCTTTTCCTTTTCCTTTTGTTGAATTCAGATCGTTAATTGTGACTTTCCTGATCATGCTCATGAGGGTCGATGGATCCATCTACATAAAACCACAGTACTGGGCGGCGGGGGACACCAGCAACACTCTCACCGGTCAACTGGGCCCTGGCCTATCATGATTCGAATAGAAATACGCTCGTCGGGGCTCCCTCTGGGGCCTTTTCCCATAAATGGGCTCCCTCTGGGGCCTTTTCCCCTCACGATATTCCCATTCTTCCGTTACCACAAAACCGTTACCACATATCCGTTACCACATATTCGCAATGATGGAAACACGATCGTCGGGCTCCCACTGGGACATAACCCTCACGACGTCGCCAACATTAACGAATTAGTCACAATTATTTCACATCCTTCAACATTTTTCATTCACATCACTTTAGAAAAATCATGAATATCATTACGTTTTTCATTTTTGAAACCAAGCATGCAACATGTATTTTAAATGTCTTTCCTCAATCATAAAAATCAAATAGACATTTAAAAATCATCATTCAATCATGAACAATTCATAAACATTTAAAAATAATCATATTTTCATAAAATAGCATTTAGGGCACTGCCATGACCTTAACTAATTTCTAGGTGTAAAAAGACCGTTTTACCCCTGGACTCGACATTTTACGTTTTCGACTTTTTCCTTGATTTCACGACTCTAACATGTCCCAAATAATTATTTAAGCTTACGTGAATTTTTTTCATAATTTTATTTGGCTTAAATGTTAGACTTTTTCAATTATCTTTTCTTAATTGTTTTAACAGTGTTTTAATCCCGAAAAATACCAAACTTTAATATAAAATTCTTAAATTCTAAATTTAGTCTTTTTATATTATTTTAGCCCTTGTGGACCCCGACTCGACCCCCGTGAGCCGTTTTCCAATTTTTTCTTTACTTAAAACCCTATTTTGACACCTAAACTTCGACCCCGAGCCAACTTCTGATTTTCACGAGTTACCCCCGAACCATGTCGAGCCAAAACTTGCCCAACACAATAATTTAGCCTACTGGACTCTAACTTTAACAAGAAACCCTCCCCAAAACCAAAAACGAAGGTCCCCTCTACTGCCCATAAGCTGGCCGAGAGTTATATCCTGCATGGACTCTATGTTTGATGCAATAAGGACCCTAGCCGACACTCTAGCCACGAACCAGCGTACCTAGCACTTACCCAGGATCCTAAGGACTCGCCCTAACCCTGCCCAGCAAGCTTGGAACGAGCCCTTCCCTTCCCTGCAGCCGCGCACCTCCTGCACGCGAACTGCCATGCTTCTCGGGTAGAGTCCTTCCTACGATGGACTCTTCGCCGCCTCTCCTCTCGAGTCCTAGCATGGCTAGGACTCTTCCTTGGTCTCCCCCACGCCCCTGGCTAGCCCCTGGACAAGAGTCGCACCAAGCCCGGCCGTGAGGACCCCTAATCGAACCCATGTTCTTCCCATGACAGCAACTTACGTTTTATTTGGTGCTCTTCAAATTGCAGCGTGTATGGTGCGCTTACAGGACCCTAACTCACGTGTAAACCCTTGTAAATCATGGCCTAGATCATGGCAGTCCTTAAACAACATACAATCATGTTTTAAGAATCAAAAACCTTGCTTAACATATCATGCTATGATCCAAAACGAAAATTTAGAAAAGTGGCACTTGTTTTTCTTTCATGTTATTCATGCATCCAATAATTTAAGCATTAATATGATATGATGGATGAGTAAAGGGAGATTAGGGTGTGCCTTTGCGTTTTATACGCACGAAAAACCGTTGACGACGAAGAACGGGACGCGACGATGGCTTGCTCTTGGCTTGATGCCTTCGAAAACCTCTTCTAGCTTGGTGTGGTGAGTGCCGTGTGTGTATGGGAGTGTTTTCAGATTTTAAAAAGTGTGTGGCCGATCCCTTGATGCAAAAAGTGTAGGGTTTTGGGGAGACTAAATCATGTATTATATACTAATTATTTGCTAACATGGCTTTAGGCCCATTAAGCCAACAATTAAGCCCATTAGCCTTTAATTAGAATTAAATAAAATATTAACAAGGTTTTTGTTTAAATAAATTTGTGAATTTATTAGCCGGGTTGCCAAAAAGCTCGTATTTTAGTTGAAAAACCAACACCGATAAAATTTACGCCCCGGCGTATAAAATCACCTCAAAACCCTTAATTTCATAAAAATACTAAAAAGCATCGACCATCTTTTAAATAATTAAAAATAATTATTTAATATAAATATTTTACGTTTTCTTCAGCCCTCGGTCCCCGTTCCTCGATCGTCACTTGAATATTCCTAAAAATACATTTTTTTATGCATGATGACAAATAAATCTCATTTAGCATATAAACAAGTACGTCACATAATTAATTAGCAGCTAAAATCAATTAATTACTCAATTTTTCATAATTTCCTAGATTCGCATGCAGTTGGATTACGTCGTCTTAATTTTGGACCTTACACTTACTAAGCCATGATATTAGTCTTTCGCCTAAGAACTGACATGAACCGCTCGTACTTTTTCTGTCGATTTGCATCCAGCATAATCTGCGTCTGGATAGCCTACAAGATTAAGATTTGAATATTTGGGATACCAAAGACCTACATTAGTAGTACCTTTAAGATATTTAAGTATGCGTTTAGCAGCAATAAAATGAGATTGTGTAGGTTTAGCTTGAAACTGTGCACATAAACATACAACAAACATAATATATGGTCGACTTGCAGTCAAATATAGTAAAGAACCAATTAACCCTCTGTACATTTTTGTATCCACAGAAATTCCCCCTTCATCTTTATCCAGTTTGATTGATGAACTCATCGGGTTGGTGGCTTGAGAGCAATTTTTCATGCCAAATTTCGCTTGATTGATAAATATACCATTTTCGGTCTGCTTGACTTGCAATCCTAAAAAGTAATTTAATTCGCCCATCATGCTCATTTCAAACTGCTCGTACATCATCTCAGAGAATCTCTCACATAGTTTAGAGTTAGTTGGCCTGAAAATAATATCTTACACATATATTTGTACAAATAGTGAGTGATCATTTTTTGAAAATTTAAACAAGTTTTTATCGACCATTCCAATTGAGAAATCATGCTCAAGCAAGAATTTAGTTAATTTGTCATACCATGCTATCGGGGCTTGCTTTAGTCCATACAGTGCTTTGTCAAGTTTGTAAACATAATCAAGGTGAGTGTGATTAACAAAGCCAGGTGGTTGTTCTACATGAACTTCCTCATTTAACAACCCATTCAAGAATGCAGATTTAACATCCATTTGATATACTTTGAAATCCTTAAATACCGCAAATGCCAGAAATATTCTAATAGCTTCTAACCTGGCTACAGGGGCAAATGATTCATCAAAGTCTATACCTTCATCCTGTCTATAACCTTGAGCTACTAGTCTAGCCTTGTTTCTTATGATTAAACCGTTTTTCATTCATTTTGTTTCTAAATACCCATCTAGTTCCAATCAAATGTGTATTATCAGGCCGAGGGACTAGATGCCAAACTTTACTTCTTTCAAACTGATTAAGTTCCTTTTGCATGGCCTCTATCCAATTTGTGTCGAGTAATGCATCACCGATTTTCTTAGGTTCTATTTAAGAAACAATTGAGCATGCATAAATTCATTGATAATTTGATTTCTAGTTCTAAGAGGAGCAGTAGGGTTATTGATGGCCAGCTCGAGTGGATGATCTTTTTTCCACTGGAGACATGGTCCATATGGATTTGGCTCGATTGGTTGAATGATATCATCTTCTTGCTCCAGTGCCCCTTCTTCTATTTGTATATTTTGCGGTTGTTGGTTGTCCTTTGGTTCATTCATTTGTTGAGTTTGTTCTTGAACGGTTGGGTTTTCCTTTGAAATGATTTCACCTGTTTTTCTCATATTTATCTCATCATCACCGCTGGCTTCAAGGTTAGTAGCGTCAAGATTATTTATTAAATCATTTATGTTGCTACTACTATTGTCATGACATATAGATGATTCATCAAATACAATATGTATGGATTCTTCAACAGTGAGAGTTCTTTGGTTCTAAACTCTGTATGCTTTGCTCACTGCTAAATATCCTAAAAAGATACCATTATCAGCTCTTACATCAAATGTGGTGAGATGTGTCTTGCCATTAATATGAATGAAACACTTACAACCGAAAATGCGAAAGTATCCAACTTCTGGCTGTTTGCCGGTCCAGATTTCATATGGAGTCTTTTCATGATTCTTATTGATCATGGACCGGTTTTAAGTATAACAGGCTGTGTTAATGGCTTCTGCCCAAAACCTTTGTGAAATACTGGATTCGGTCAGCATGGTTCTAGCTGCTTCCTTCAATGTACGGTTTCTCCTTTCAGCTATTCCGTTCTGTTGAGGTGATCTTGTAGCTGAGAGTTCATGTTTTATGACATGATCTTCAAAATAAGATGACATGAATTGGTTTAGAAATTCAGTTCCTCTGCCACTACTGATCCTGTCAACTGCTTCACTTTTCTCATTTTGAAGTCTTTTGAGCAGCTTGATTAGTTGGGTCGCGGTTTGATCTTTGGAGTTTAGAAATGTCACCCATGTAAATATGGAGAATTCATCAATTACTACAAGAGTATATTTCTTTCCCCCTAAGCTCAACACTGGTATCGGTCAAAACAAATCAATATGAAGAAGTCCCATACATCTTGCTGATGAGTTTCTTCATTTGCTCTTGAATGTTGAACGGACTTGTTTACCTTTTCCCACAGCTCTACCTTTAGAATTATCACCGAAGGTGATTGTTGGACCTCTGTAGTTGACTACTTCTGATAAAATATTTTTGCTTCCAGTCGTGTATGGAACAACCACTATCCAGGAACCAGATGAATTCCTCCAAGTCCTTCTTCTTTGATGTCTAACATTATTGAAATAAGAGATTGGTACTCCTTCCTATTTGGGTCATGAGCTTATTAGACCCTTAGGAATCCACACTTGAATTATCCTGAAGGATTTTTCATGATGAGTCCTAAGGTGAGTGATGTTATGTGCATAATCAGGTGGTGTGTGCAGTGTCTTTTCTTTTCCAGTATGTTGTTTTGACCATCTATCATTGTCACTCAACATGTACCTCTTTTGAATAGATCGGCTGTTGTGGTAATGGTTAGGTCTAGTTTTTGAATGATATCCGGTTGAACCTGACTTTCTGCTGGCCCAACCTGAACCGTTGTATTTGGCGCATCTGAGCCATGATCGATTGGATTTAGCATTCTCGATTTCAACGTATCCTAAACCACATCGCCTTCTGTTATTTTCAAGATTTACATTCTGAGTGCCTTGATCTTCGGGCTTATCATGTTCATATACCATACTAGATCTGACAAATTTAATTGGTTTTAAACTGTTTTTTTCTAGTAGCGGTTGAGTTGGTGCTCCAGAGGTGCTGCATTCATTAATGCTATAACCTAGTCCGGTTCTGTTTTCGACTGATTTCTGCATCTCATGCATCCTGTTAAGAAAAACAGAGGACTTGTTCCAAGTGTTGACTGTGTTTATCAACCGTTTATTTTATTTTAACGTGACATGGAACAATCTTCGCAGGTCATCATTCTCAGCTACTAGCAGACTTAGCTTTACTTTTAAACTGTCAACCTCCTTTTGCTGCGAGCAGTTAGAGAGAGTCAACTTGTTTTTCAAGTTTTGTTTTTCTGCTTTAGCTTCATTGAACTGCTGTGATATCCCTTTAAACTCATTTATCATGTAGTGCGGTGACAAGATCTTCTCGTGTAAATTCATCAGAGTTAAAATCAAATACCATCTCATCTGTAGATTCTTGATCTTCATTGGCCATGAGACATTCTACTGTCTCATCTTCGCTTTCACTTGAGGATTCTTCAGAGATGGATCTTTCTGACTCTGATTCAGCCCATTTGCCTTTATCTTCTTCTGCAACTAAGACTCGCTGATTCTTCTTTTTGTTGAATTTTTTGTTGTCTTTAACCTGTCTTCTGTCACCTGATTTCTTTTCATCTTTTCTTGGCATGTTGCATTCTGCAATAAAATGTCATTTCTTTCCACAGTTAAATCAAGCTTGACCATCATTAGTATGGTCCTTTCTGAAGTGAGGTTTACTCATTTGCGATTGATTTTTACGCATGAACTTGCTGATTTTTTTAACAAATAGAGACATGGCTTCATTGCTTAATTGCTCGGCCGATTTCTTACTTGTGGACTCTTCGATCGAAAGAGTTACTGTGGTAGCTGCCAAGGCCTTTGTTTGTTGAGAGTTGGATGGTTCTTCTTCAGTTTGTATTCCAAGCTCGAACTCATAGGCTTTAAGGTCGGCGAAGAGATCATGAAGTTCCAGCTTGTTCAGATCTTTGTATTCTCGCATTACTATAGTCTTTACGTCCTATTCTCTGGGAAGAGCTCGCATAACCCTTAAAGCAATTTTGCGGTTAGAATATTCTTTTCCTAATGAAATGAATTCGATGTTAATACCTGTGAACCGTTCATCAAATTTTGCAAGAGTTTCTCCTGGCTTCATCTTTGCATTGTCAAACTTTTGGATAGCAACTGTCAACTTGTATTCTTTTCTCTGATCGTTGCCTTCGCATAGTTGAGTGAGTTTTTCCCATATTTCCTTTGCAGTAGTGCAAGTCTTGATTTTGACGAACATATTTTCGTCCAGTGTCTTGTAGATGATGTCCTTTGCAATGTTGTCCAGATTTGCCTTATTTTTATCTTCAGATGTCCATTCTGATCAGTGTTTTTCTACCATCTGATGAGCACCTTCGATTGTGGTGGCAGCTGTATTTACTTTCAAGATTTTCATCGGCCCATCAGTGATAACATACCATATATCGTCATCTTGGGCTGCCAGATATGCCTGCATACGAATTTTTCAATCATCATAATCTTCTTTAGAAAACATAGGAATTTTATTGAAAGATGCCATAAGTATTTAAAAGATATCAGTGTTTGAAAAAATCCCGCTCTGATACCACTTGTTGAGATCGGGAAAGAGTTTAGAGGGGGGTGAATGAACTCTTTCAAAATCTTCTCTTCTAAAATGTTGATTTCGACCATTTTTGAGGCGGTAGAAAATTTTTCTCAAACGGTTGGAAATGTGAGCCACTATTAAGTGCGGAAACGGTTCAAAATTTCCAATGACAGCTTAAACACGTTAATAGGCTTAACAACAAATTGAGGATAAAAAAGTAAGTGCTTGCGAGAAATAAAACTACACAAGGTTTTTTATGGATGTTCGGAGATTGAATACTCCTACGTCACCCCTTCTTCCTCTTCAGGTAGGATTCCACTAAAAGACTTTGGCTTTACAAACTTTTTGCAACAGCCCACTCCAATCAGTACTTATCACACTGCCTATTCTAGAACTTTTAGTGATCACTTTACGCTTCTGAATTTTAAGAACACTTAGTTCACTAAACACCAAGACTTAATCGAATATCCAAAAGGTTACTGATATAAATAAACAATTTGGTATATGTAGCACGAAGATGATCCTTAGATGATCGAGTGTATTTCTGTTCAAAGCGTGCTGATTGAGTGATGAAGTATGTAGACTTTTGATAACGCTCTGGATCTTTAGAGTATGCAAGCTAATGATGATTTTTCAACTGTGATTAGAGTGATATTTTTCGGTGTTTTCATCTTTCATACTTCTCTGTTAATATAGCCGATTTTCCTTACGGTCGGGAAGGACAAGCAACGTTAACCTGAGCCCCTGAACGGATGTGTCGATGTCGTCTTTATGAGCATTAATCGTTCTTCAATCGACGCATTTAATGTTATTTTTGCTCAGCGTAGTTCTGAAACACTTTTCTTGAGGAGTTCCTTCCGGAAAGGAACTGGATCCTCCTTGAACCAGGCCAGGGAAAGGATAATCAAGGTGGGTCTGGTCAAGAAGTACCCGGGTGAAGGAAGAAGAACGAGAGCAGGGCCTGCCCAAAACTGGTCTCAAGAAGCCAAGAAGAGACCGGATGGAGATAATCCCAGGTGTTGAAGGAGTACCCTGTTTAAACCGCTCCAAGACATGCATCAACCCGAGAAACTTTTCAAGACCACCACAGACTTAGCCAGGCCCATTGTCTTAATCGGGAAATGCCATAGGACTAAGTCAAATGGCCACTACCCAAGCATCTTGAAGCACTCACCGACCCTGTTGTCCTATATAGGTAAAACCACATAGGCACTTTCATTCTCACAAGCACTCTTTACATATTAAATTAAACGCACTTTCTTTCCTTTACCCGCAACATAGGTAAAACCACATAGGCACTTTCATTCTCACAAGCACTTTTTACATATTTACTTAAATGCACTTTCTTTCCTTTACGTGCATATTTGACTGATTAGAGCGTCGAAGTGGTCACGTCGGAAACCCTTCTGGCACGACTAACGTTTTTTTTCTCAAGTAGACAGACTATCCAGCTCGATTTCATCTTGCTTGGTCACCAGGATATATAGGGAAATAACACAACTATGTCCGGGATATTGTCCACTCAATTCACCCAATTTTCCCGAATAGTATCATTAGCGCCATTTGTAGGAAATCAGATTTGTAGACGTAGATATGGCTTCCGCTTGAAATCAGCCGAGAGGGATCCCTCTGGAAGGGAGACCTTGGACTCGTGGGTCTGCCGAGTAAATTCTCCCCGTAATGGCTCTCAGCAAAACCATCACTATCGCTCTGGAAGAGATGGTCCAGTGGATAGCAACGACTGCCCATTAGACAATGACATGGAAATTACCCCTCAAAAAAGCCATGTGCATGAGGAGGAGGATTCTGAAGATGAATCCCATCATCGGGACAAGTCTAACAAGAAGGAGAAGAATTCTCAAGTGGGCTCAAAGTGTCAAATATATGTTTGGAAGTCATTTGTACGCTTTGTCAAATGATCAATAAAGATCGAAGTTGGATTCAAAACCCAGATATTGTATCTTATTGGGTTATACTAATGGAGTAAGAGGATTTCTTCTGTGGGATCTTACTGTCCACAAGCTTGTCATCAACTGAGATGTTATCTTCGATGAAGATTAAGTAAAGGGAGATAAAAGAATGTTGAATTCAGAAACTACTATGATTCTGGTGTAAAATAAGACAGATAAAGATCAAATTTCTTGTGAAGCCGTACCAGAGCATGAAGAAGAAGAAGAACATGTTGAGTTTTAGGTTTTCAATGGGAGGTAGTCAACTCGAAATAGATGACCACCAGGTTGTATTTCATATTATGTCACTAAAAGCAATATTATATATAGTCTATTAAAAGAGGATGGTAACAGATGAGTCTATAAGATCAAGTGTGATAACAATAACTAAGTGGAGCAATATCGTGCTAGATTTGTGATAAAAAGATATGCTCAGAAAGAAGACATTGATTTCAATGTAATATTTTCTCTTGTGGTTACACTTACAACAGTCAGAGTAGTGTTGAAATTGTGTGTCGTGTTTGACCTACATATAGAACAGATAGATGTGGAAACGACATTTCTTCGTGGAGACCTTGAAGAGAAATCTTTATGCTCCAACTAGAATGTTTTGCGATAAAAAACAAAGATAACTTGATTTTCAGGTTGAACAAATATCTGTAAGGTCTCAAATAGGCGTCGAGGTGTTGGTACAAGAGATTTGATTTCTCATATCATGAGCCTTGAATACACCAGACTTAGTGCAGACACTTGTACATATTTCAAGAGGTCTTGTGATGATTATATCATTTTTTTTATGTGGAAGACGTGTTGTAGCAGGCCCCAACAAAGATCAAGTCCAAGAATTGAAGGCACTGCTGGCTAGAGAATTCTATATGAAGAATTCGGGACTACCAAAAAAGATTATGAGGATGAAAGTCTACTGAGGCAGAAGTAACAGAAAGATTTGGCTTTCCCAGAAAAATTATGTGAAAGTCTTACAACGCTTCAACATGAAAGATAGTAAGCTAATTTCGACCCTTCTTCCTGTTAACTTCAAGTTATCCTTTGAGATGCAGCCTAACAGTGAAACAAAGAGGATGAAGATGTCTCAGGTACCATATGCATCAGCAGTGGGAAGTTTGATGTTCGTCATGATTTGTACAAGACTAGACATTGCTCAAACAGTGGGAGCAGCTAGTCGGTATATGGCGAATCATGGACGAGAATATTGGAGCATTGTTAAGAGGATTCTTATATATGTTAAGGGTACCTCAAATGCTATTGTGTTAAGGAAAACCTAATTTATACTGAGGGGATATGTCGATTCAGATTATGTAGGTGATCCTGATTAGAAAAAAATCTACTATTGATTATATGTTTACACTTGTAGAGGAAGTAGTAAGCTAAGTTTTAAAATTGCAAACAGTTATGTCATTATCTACAACAGAGGCAGAATATATGGTAGCTACTGAAGTTTGTAAGGATACAATATGGATTAAAAGTTATTGGAGGAGATCAGTCACAAACAAGAGAAAGTTGATTTTTTTTGACAATCGAAGTGCCTTGTACATCGCAAGAAATCCAGCCTTTCATCTCAGAAGTAAACACACTAGAGTTCAATTTCATTTTGTGCTTGAAGCAGTAGAAGAAGAAAGTATAGATATTAATAAAATTCATATAAAAAATTATGTATCTGACTAGTGAATACGAATAAGTTTGAGTGGTTTTGATCCTCAAGTGGCCTAGAAGAAACTTAACTAGCAAGGATGACAAAATTGAAGGATATGTGGAGATGTGTTTGATTTTCATTCAAATCTCCAAGTGAGAGAAATGTGAGCAAATTAATATTTATGGTCGGTGGTTTGTTGAGAGAGTTCTAGTCACTTCATTCTAATTATCCCAAAATTTATTCAGCTCTTCTCTCGAACATCTCTTTTACTTTGAGTGTGTAGTTCAATAATATTTGAGAGGTGTTTTGTTCTCCTGTATTAAGAGAATGTGTGTTATCTTTTAAAACACTGGGAGAGGCTGTAACCTACAAAATATTTTAGTAAAATCTTTTCATCTTGTCCTTGGTTATTCACGCTGATAACTTTTTGGGGTTTAATACGTAATTTCGATGTCCAATTTTATCTTTTATTTTCATATTTGTTTCTCAAGATGCCATATCTAGGACCCACAATTTCCTTGTACATGGCTCCTTGACTTTTTTTTATTTCTTTACCTTCAAGAATGATATTTTACCTCAAATTTCAAGAGACGCGATTCTTTAAAGAGGCATGTGCTTGTTCTTTCTTTTTTTCTTGCGGTATTAATTTCGGTATTGTGGTGGCATTCCGAACTTGTTCGAATTCATTTCTTCTTTCGTCATTTTAACTCGGGTTTCATCTCTTTCGTCTATGTGAATTTAAAAACATGATTAGAATCTTTTGAATTAAAATTCACCTAATCAATCTAATTCAGCTCAAATAAATATATGGAAATATAATCTTATTAGGCCCTGATACCCTTAGCTTATTCTGGGTGGCTAGATCATAAAACTCATTAAGAATTGTACTGTATATTTTAAATTGGTTCGTAGTCGATTCAGCCGTCTAAAATAAGGATAAAGGTCGCTTGAGCTTAAGACTAGCATTTGTGCTATAAACGTCATGTTTCATTGTTAACGTGGAGATGACAATTCATATATATGAGTGCCTATTTGTTGAGGCACTGAAAACCCTCCATCAGACTTTCCAAGTGGTTACCATTTATCGAGTGGATCAATCTGCGGTTATGGTTGTACACTATTAGTCCTTAGACCCGAGACAATATGGAGGATCTACGTACTAGCATGCATTTTGATCCGTTTACCAACTGTATTTAGGGTCAACAGGTGACGAGGTTGAGTGTAGTTTCGAAAAACATAGATCAATGTGTAAGGTCCAAAATACGATAACGTAATCCAACTGCATGCAAATCAATGAAAAATGAAAAATGATTAATTAACTTGTTTTAATTGCATTAATGAAATGGGTATGCATGTTTACATGTTTAAAATATGATTTCTACTAGAATGCATAAAACTGTATTTTTAAAAGTTATTCGAGACGCGATCGAGGAACAGAGATAGGGGACCGTAAAGGGAAAATATTTTTATATGACATATTTAATGTGTTATTTTTGAAAATGGTGGTTTTTTATATGTTTTTACGCGTCGAGTCGTATTTTAAACCAGTAATCGATTTTTGACGAAGCTAATATTTTCGAAAAATTTCTTAAACGAAATATTTTACCTACACACACATGTTTTGAGGCAAAATTCACGTGAATATTGGAGGGAAATTTCAGCAAGCTTCCTCCCCCGTCTCTCCGCCAACATCCCTCGCGTCAAGTATTGTTTTTCGTGCGTAAAATAGGCAAAAACACGTCTTAATCTTCCTTCGTTCATCGTTCATACCATATTATGTGAGTTTAATCATGTTTTCATGAAAAATATGTTATCCTTCTTTTATTTTCGTTTTTTTTGGCAATACATGATCATTTTTATGCTTTTAAATTCATGGTTATGATGCACAAAAGGGTTGCCATGATAGGGCTATGAAAAGGGACTAACTTCAGTAGGTTTAGGCTCCTAGAAGCATGTGTAAGGTTAGGACAATAATAATGCTAGGCTGCACGTTTTTTGGGTACAAAACTAAGCTAGGGTTTCGGCTAGGGTTTCCTAGAGGAGCGTGGAACTCAACAATTGTTGGGACATGTTCATGGATCTCAAGAGGGCTGAGTCGTCGTCTTAGATGGCTAGTACTATACCTAGAGCGAGGGAGGGGCGGTAGGCGCTAGCTTGAATTCGCGTGAGTCTCCTAAGGCATGGCTTGATGAGCTGGGCAAGCTTGGGTTTCTGGGTCTGGTCCAGTAGCTTGTTAAGGGCTCACGTATGGTCCTAGGATGGTTGGTTAAGGTCTAGACATTATGGTTAGGGTCTAGGATTGAAGGAACCCATGGTAAGTTAAGCTAGGGTTTTGAATTATGAGCATAATTTTCGAACAGGTACCTAGGCTTGATCGAGGGTATTAAATGGTTTTATTAAGCTATGGTTCATGTTTGGTAAGTTTGGTTAAGTTTCGGGTTGATTCAAATTAAAATCGGGACGTAGGTTCAAGTTTTAGAACAAATTGGGAATTTAGTCTAGGAACTTAATTTTACGTCTAAGAAATACTTATGGGTTTATTTTAGAGTGATGTGTTAAGTTTGGAAGGATTCGGGTCATCGTTTTAAGGTTCAAGGGTAATTTGAGAAAATAATGGTTTCAGGGACAAAACAGTCATTTTACACCTAAAAAATGTTAGACATCCTGGCAGTGCCTAGGCATGCTTACCGGATCGGTTCGGTCCAGAACCGACCGGAACCGAAACCGGATCCGGTATGGATGAACCGGACCCGAAACAGTGTACAATCTAGTGGTTAGTGGGTTGAACCGGTTTAGCATGTTCTGAACCGGTTCCGTATCCGGTTTCGAACCGGTTCCTGTCCATATCTGCTTTTTTTTCGATTTGGCCCTCAATTTTGGGGGCTTTATTGAAAATATAATTTTTTTCCCCCGAAAAAATCACCTATAAATACAAGTAATTTTTCATATTTCACATATCAATTTTCTCTCAACTTTTCATTTCTGTACAATTAATATGTTTCTTTGCTATCATTTCTCCAAATATATTCAATAATCATGTTATAATTTTATCTATAATCAATATTATTTTTATTGTTATTTATTTACTATTTCGCAATTTACTCATATAAATAATTCGAATTTCAATGGCATCATCTTCAAACCGTCGTGATGGTGGTGGCGAATACGCTTCCGACTTTGGTGAGCATTTTGGCTACATCCCCGACTTTGATGAAGTCGAACATGGCCATGAGGATGAAGAAGCCATTGAACTCTCCAACAAAGATGTAGGGACGCCATCGTCTACTCGAGCAAGCAACACAATTTCAACGAGCATGACGACAGCCCGTGTAAAGTGAAACAAAGTTTGGGATCACTTTGATATTGATCAAATGTACCAATAACTCTTTTTTCGCTTGTAAAATTTGCAAAACGAGGTATTTTTACAAAACGGGTGGTGGTTCCGGTGGTACCGGCACTTTGAAAAACATTTAGTTAAGGTACATAAACTTGACTCTGATACGCTACAATCATTCAGTAAGGAACCAACACAACAACAAATTAATCCTTCAAGTGGTAAAGCTTTCACAATTACAAAAGAAATTTCTCGGAAAGCCTATCGTAAAGATTGTTACCAAATGTTGTCTACCTTTTATAATAGCTGAACAAGAGGGTTTTGTTGAATCTAGTACTATTCAACCTGGTTTTCACAATATTTCTAGGCACACAATTAAGAAATATTGTTTTGATATTTATAAAGAATATAAAGAAACGCTAAAATCGCATCTTTAAAATATTTCTTGTAGAGTTATTTTGACAACTGATATTTGGACTAATTTAAAATCTGAATCTTATCTTATTGTGTTACATGTCATTGGATTGACGAAATTTGGACTATGCAAAAAAGATTTTAGCGCTAGATCATTTAGAATCGTCTCGCAATGGATACAATATAGCTAGATATGTTTTAAATATTGTTAAGATTTATGGCATACAAAATAAAATAATATCAATAACGTTAGATAATGCGAGTGCTGATACTCTTGCAATTAAATATCTTAAAGATTCATTAAAACAAATTTTAGATGGTAATTTGCCTCATGTTAGATGTGTGTGTCATATTATCAACTTATGTGTTAAATGTACCTGTGATGAGCAAATGTCCACTGTAATAGAAAAATTCAAATTATGCGGGAAATTATTACGTGAAAGAAGATATGGACGTGACTGAAAAACACTAGTCGAATAAAATGGAATTAAATTTAAAAAATTTCCTCTTACTGTTGAAACTAGATGGAATTCTTTATATCACTTGCTTCATACTTTATTACGTTTTCAAGATTTAGTTACTCCGTATTATAATAATATTACGGTACAATCTTTACTGCTAACTGACGATGATTGGAATATTTTGAGTAAATGTGTTTTTTTGTTAGAAATTTTTAAAGAAGCAACCGAAAATTTTTTTGGCATTAACCACCCTACTTCAACCATGTTTCTACCTTTGCTTTTCAATATGTTTTATTAATTTATTGAATATCGTGATAATTCTGTTATGCGTGATTTTATTTCAAATATGGAAAATAAATTTTTAAAATATTGGGAAACTATACCAATTGTGCATGGTTTAGCAACATTACTTGATCCTACTCAAAATCAAGGAGTATTAGACGTTTTTTTGAATATTATGCTAAATTTCTTCGGAAGAATGTTGACGATCAAAAGAAGTCAATCATGCATTCTCTCCAAGAATTGTTTGATTTATATGCTAGTGAACAATGTGATGAATCGAGTGCGCAGCCGGAGGAGATGCCGACATGTAAAATCAAAAGTGGAGCACTAAACTTCTTTCAAAGTTTGAAACGACAAAAGTTCAAAGGAAAATCGGTGACAACATCCAATTACAATGAGATTCAAATTTATCTAAGCCAATATATTAAGACTACGGAGAATTTCGATATTATTGATTGGTGGAAAGTAAATTCTAAACTTTATCCAATGTTAACTACAATTGCAAGAGATGTCCTACCAATTCAAAGTTCAAGTGTTGCTTCCGAATCAGCGTTTTCAGTATGTGGAAGGATCATCGGTGAAGATTGAACTAATTTAAAGTCAGAAACACTTTCCATGCTAACATGCCTACAAGATTGGTTTGCAGCCGAAAAAAAGAATAGGACATCTGGCGCAATCGATGAATTTCAAAGCTCAAGTTCTGATGAAGATCCGGAATATTCAAAATATATTTTAATAAATCGTGATGAATTTTGATTTTCAATTGTAAAATCACTCTTTCAATTATTTTATTTTATGATTGTTCAGTATTGTTTCAAGTCGAAATACTAAATAAAAAAATGTTCATTAACAAAAGTAATTATATATTAAAAATAATAATATTCGGTCAAGGATCTCCGAACTGATCCAAACCGAACCGAAACGGGTCTAAAGTCGTCGAACTGGTCCAAGATTGGATTGGTTCCGAGATTTAAATCTTGGAACCGGCTCCGACCGGTTCTGGCACCACCAGATCCGGAACCAGAACCATCGAACCGGTAAGCATGCCTAGCAGTGCCCTGAGTGCTGTAATGAATGTTACAATATTTATTATGAAAGTTTATGAGATTTTATGATGAAAAACAATAATGCTAAAAGACGTGTTGCATGATTGGTTTAAAAACAAAAATGATATATGTGCATGAATTTTTTTAAGTATATGAAAATAATGAAAGGTTGAAGGAGGTGACTTGATTGTGACTAATACGATGATATGATAATATGTAAAGCCAAGGCTCTGACAGGTAAGATTGTCGCTGATGTCCCCGTCGCCTGGTACCATGGTTATACGTAAATGGATCCATCGACCTACAGCTGATACGAAAGTTACAATAAACGATCTGAATTTAATAAAAAGAGAAACATATACGTATATGATGAAAGGAAAAGGGATACGATAAAAGAAAAAAGGATTTAAAGTTATGCATATTCATGAAAAACTATTTTATTAAAATTATTTTTCATTGTTTCTTGTGAATATATATGTATTACTTGTTATCAGGGTTAAGGTTTGCTGAGTCAATAGATTCACTAGGTGCGATCAAAGCAGGTGAGCATGATTTGGTTGATGATTGAGGAGTTGATGGTTGAACTAGCTGGACTGATGATGCACATAACCCGAGGACCTTTGCTAGTTTTTCGCATTAAGATTACTTTAAACATTTTATGACTTTTATACTTGCGAGAGGTTTTGAGAGGATTTCAGAGTTTTTGCTATTTTGAAGTTATGCACTGCGTTATTTTGGATTTTCAAATAATAGGTTGGTTAGTATTATAAATGATGCAAATATATATATATATATATATATATATATATATATATATATGTATATAGGTGTATATTCGGCCGAAAAGCATAGGTGAAATTTTTTTTGAAGAAAATCGAGTAGTAGACGTTTCAGTTGATATCAGAGCAATGTTCTTGCAAAGGGTTGTCTCACCGCCAGTTCCGAAAAGCTCAGTCGTCAAGCCTCAAGTATGTAAGTTTAATTGCTTTAAATGATTTTTATGATGGTACCTGTATGTTTACATGGTTCATATGCTTAAGTTACATATTTAAATGATTTTTGAAGTTAAATGATATTTATTCTTAAAGTTGCTAAAAAGAGAATTTTTATATGCTGCATAATTAGAAGTTTATATTTAAATTCATGTTGGTTATGTTTAGAATTTCGAAAACGTTCAGATATAATGCCTCTTAGATGCGCACTTAGTACTGATAGGCAAGCTGAGACTAATGAGAAACATCAAGGGAATGAACTCTCACCTCCTAATGGGGATGCTGCTAATCGTGTTCTAGAGGGTATGGCACGTTTCTTTGAGCGGTAGGCTCAGCAAGTTCCAAGGCCATTGCACGACATGTATGATCAATTCTGGAGGCTGGGTCCGAAGGAGTTTTCTGGCACCACTAACCCATTTGCTGCTGAGGATTGGATTTGATCTCTTTAAGTACACTTCCGTTATCTGAATATGGGAGATGCTGAACGTGTTAGATGTGCTACTTACATGATGCGAGATGATGCTTCTCTTTGGTGGGAAGGAGCTGAGCATGGAGTTAATCTAGCCACCCTCACTTGGGTGCAATTCAAGTACATCTTATGACTCTCCGTCAGGGAGACACTGACTGTGGCTGAGTTCGTTCGGAAATTTGATAGGGGTTGTCACTTTGTACCCCTTATTGCTAGGGACTAGAAACTAAGGCACTTAGCGGATGGTCTTCTACCTACTATACACCGTGATGTGATGTTGATGAGACCGAAGGATTATGCATATGCCACTGCTTGTGCTTTCCAAGCTGAGCAAGCCTTGAAAGATATTGAGTTTGAGATGCAGCGCAAAAGGCAGCAGCACCAACAGAATTCTCAGCCGAATAAGAGATAGTTCACGGGACCTCCTAAATCTCAAGGGCAACAAAAGCCTCAAGCACAATGGAAAAAACCGGGGCAACCGAAGCCACCACAGCCTGGAGCACCAAAACCTGAATAGAGGCCACTATGCAAGGAATGCAATCACTTACACTTTGGCAAGTGCATGTGGGGAACATACAAGTGCTTTATTTGCAAAGAAGAATAACATAAAGCCATGGACTGCCCAATGAAGAAAGGACCAACTGTTGGCAAAGCTTATGTTATGCACGCTGAGGAGGTTGAGGAAGAGCCAGACACGACTTTGATCATCGGTAACCTAGTTGTTTAACATTTTTATATTGTTTTGTCGCATGAAATGTTAAATTGGTTATGTGAATTGATCGAGATAATGAAGAACTTAGAGGAAAATAGGTTGCATATTCTACCTTAGTTGAATTTAAGAGACGACATTGAGAATTATAGAAATTGGGCATAAAACATAAGCCTTATTGATGTGTCCCACATCGGTTAGCAAGAGTTGTCTTGGGCAAAATATATATGAATTCACAATCCTCCTCTCATGAGCTAGCTTTTGAGGTGGAGTTAGGTGGATTCATATCATATGGTATCAGAGCCATACTCTTGACTGGTCGTGTGGTGCATGTTCCTGGAAGTGCCCTGGAGTGCGGGTTAACGAAGGAGTTGGCACCAGGACGTACAGTCTAAAGGGGTCGGGAATGCCTGGAAGTGCCCTAGAGTGCGGGTTAACGAAGGAGTTGGCACGAGGACGTACAGTCTAAAGGGGTCAGGAATGCCTGGAAGTGCCCTGGAGTGCGGGTTAACGAAGGAGTTGGCACGAGGACGTTCAGTCTAAAGGGGTCGGGAATGATGTGTCCCACATCGGTTAGCAAGAGTTGTCTTGGGCAAAATATATATGAATTCACAATCCTCCTCTCATGAGCTAGCTTTTGAGGTGGAGTTATGTGGATTCATATCATATGGTATCAATGATATGAATTTTGTTGGGCATGGCGTTCAAAGGACGGCTAAGGAAGTTCAAAGAGGCACTACAAGGAATGATGAACAAGGAAGAAGGGCTTGTGATGCATGGGATGACGTTGGGAGGCCAAAGGAACATTATTCAAGGATCTTTCTGAACGACCGAGGCTACACGGACGTGTACATGGACCTGTACACGGGGTCCGTGTCCATTACACTTGAGGAAGATAATTCCCGAGCCTACACGGACCCAAGCACGGACATGTACATTGGGTCCTGTGTCTATTGTTTTCCCGGAGAGTAATTTTGCCGAGCATACACGGACCCTTACCCGGAGGCCTACACGGGGTCCGTGTCCTATACGTGTTGGCGAGAATTTGTTCCTAAATTAGAGTTTTAATTATTTTGGAGACTAGATTTGATATCTTTTGATTTTTGAGACAATATATACTCGAAAATTTCATCATTGTAAACAACATTGATTTTTTTTATTCATCTTTTATGATATCTTATCATTGAGAATTCTCTCAAAAACAAGCTTAAGTTTCGTTATAACTTTTGCGTCGTATCAAATCAAACTTATTCAAAAGATTTATCTTTTGTGGCGTTTGTCAATCGAATATCACGAGGGTTGCCAAGGACGGGTTCTTTGGAGGTTCTCTTGAACGCGATTGTTTCTACCGTTGATTAATTGTTGCTAGACCGCGTGATCTAGAGGCGATTATCACACCTATCAATCACTTGTTTCAAAGATCGGGACAAATCAAAAATCTCGTGGGTGGGATCATATCAAGTGGTATCAGAGCCATACTCTTGACTGGTCGTGTGGGTACATGTTCCTGGAAGTGCCCTGGAGTGCGGGTTAACGAAGGAGTTGGCACGAGGACGTACACTCTAAAGGGGTCGGGAATGCCTGGAAGTGCCCTGGACTGCGGGTTAATGAAGGATTTGGCACGAGGACGTACAGTCTAAAGGGGTCAGGAATGCCTGGAAGTGCCCTGGAGTGCGGGTTAACGAAGGAGTTGGCACGAGGACGTGCAGTCTAAAGGGGTCGGGAATGATGTGTCCCACATCGGTTAGCAAGAGTTGTCTTGGGCAAAATATATATGAATTCACAATCCTCCTCTCATGAGCTAGCTTTTGAGGTGGAGTTATGTGGATTCATATCACTTATTAATACAAAGGAATGAATTAAACCAAAATAAGAATTTTAGGATAAAAAAGGGAGAAATCGAGAATTATGGGGCAAATGGTGCATAATGTGAAAGTATAGGAGCAAAAATGCAAAATCGAAATTTTAACAGCTTATTTGTACTAGGCCGAGAACTTACGGGCCAAACCAAAATTTTTAGGAAGTCCGGGGATTGCAATTGAGATGATCGAAAATTCTAATGTGAAATTTGGAATTTTCAAAAATTCTAGAAACTAAATTGCGAAGTTTTGAAGTTCAGGGGTTGTTTCCGTAATTTTTGGAATTTTAGGGATCAAAACAATAAATTTAGAAAATTAAGGGCCTAAATTGATTAAGCTCGAAAATTATTGCGCAAAATATGCAATTTTGAAATTTTAAGGGCCAAATTGGAGAATTTCGAAATTTTAAGGGGTATAAATGCAATTTTCGAAATTATTTTGGGTAATTAATCATATAAATTCTTTAAATTTCAACACGACTAGATTTGATGATATATTTGTCGCAGGAAGGATATTTATTTTAGGTGTATCTACCTATGCATTGCTGGATTCAGGAGCTACACACTCATTTATACCCGAGACGTTCATCAAACGACTAAAGATTATATCTGAGGATTTGGAATGGGTCTTCAAAAGTTTTCGTTCCTTCTGGAGATCAAATGGTTACTACTAGTATTGTGAAAATTTGGAGATTCGTTTACAAAAAGATGTGGTTCGGGCAGATCTTATCATAATCCCGATGCCTAAATTCGACATCATTCTTGGCATGGATTGTCTATCTTCGAATGGAGCTTCGATAGATTTTCGGCAGATGTCAGTATCTATTCGACCACCCAGCGGGTAATCTTTTGTCTTTGAGGCAACAAGGAACAAGAAAATGCCTCACATTATCTCCGGGATCTGTGCGAGGAATCTTATTAGACGTGGCTGCCAAGCTTTTCTAGCATGTGTTACGTCAGCACCTGTTTCGGTCAGTCAGAAGCTAGAGGATGTTGAGGTTGTCAGAGACTTTCCTAGTGTCTTTCTTGAGGACGTTTCTGGAATTCCACTGAGCCGAGAGGTGGAATTTTCTTTTGAGTTGATGCCGCACATTGTGCCAATTTCTAAGGCACCCTATCGTATACAACTCACCAAAATGAAAGAGGTGAAGGATCAAATTCAAGAGTTGCTGGACAATGATTTTATTCACCCGAGTTGTTCTTCGTGGGGCACACCAGTATTATTTTTTCAAGAAAAAAGATGTAAGTATGCGACTCTACATTGATTATAGAGAGCGGAACAGAGTCACCGTCAAGAACAAGTATCCCTTGCCTAGAATCGAGAATTTATTTGATCAATTTTCTCGAAGATAGATCTTCGTTCGGGATACCATCAGTTGAAGGTGAAGGAGTCTGATGTTCATAAGATGGCTTTTAGAACTCGATATGTGTACTACGAGTTTATGGTTATGCCATTTGGGTTGACCAATGCGCCAGGAATCTTCATGGATCTCATGAATCGTTTATTTCATTCGTATCTAAATTAGTTTATCATAGTCTTCATAGATGATATTCTGATTTACTCGAGGAGAAAAGAAGAACACAGTCAGCACTTAAGAACGGCACTACAAATACTGCAAGATTGAAAGTTATTCGCTAAGTTCATTAAGTGCAAGTTTTGGCTCGAAAGAGTGGCGTACTTAGGCCACATTATGTCTAGAGATAGAGTCGAGGTTGATTCAAGCAAATTCAAGGAAATTAGAGAGAGGCCAGTACCAAAGAGCGTAACCGAGATCCGTAGCTTCTTGAGTCTAGCTGACTACTAGCGGAAGTTCATTCAAAAATTCTCATCAATTGCGGTGCCATTGAATTACTTGACAAAAAAGAATGCGAAGTTTATTTGGGGATCAAGCTACCAAGAGAGTTTCGAGAAGCTGAAGCAAGCTTTGACTTCAGCACAGGTTCTATTAATGCCATCAGGGCAAAGAGAGTATGTTCTTTATACGGACGCTTCGAAGATTGGTTTAGGCGCAATCCTGATGTAAAATGACCGAGTGATAGCTTATGTGTCTAGACATTTGAAGGTTCATGAGAAGAATTATCCGAATCATGACCTCGAGCTTGTAGCAGTAGTATTTGCATTGAAAATTTGGAAACATAACTTATATGGGGAGAAGTGCAAGATTTTCACTGTTCATAAAAACTTGAAGTACTTCTTCAGTCAAAAAGATTTGAATATGAGGCAACAAAGATGGTTAGAATTGGTGAAAACTACGACTGCGATATTAGTTATCATTCGGTAAAATCTAATGTAGTTGCGGACGCTTCGAGTGGAAAGACAGCAGTCACCGCACAATTGACAAATCAAAGACCATTGCAAGCGAAGATTCAGCGATTCGAGCTTGCAGTGTATGCTAGGAGAGAGGCTCCTAATCTTTCTACTATGACAGTTCAGTCGACTCTGAGGGATAGAGTTCGTGAAGGTCAGTCTTCTGATGAGCAGTTGCAAAAATGGAGACTGAGAGATGAATATAAGTTTCGGAAGCTGTATTCTGAGGAGGATGGCATAATTCGATATCTAGATAAACTATGGGTTCCTAATGGTGATTCACTGAGAGATCATTATGAAAGAAGCCCATAATACCTCGTACTCCATTCATCCTAGAAGTACGAAGATGTATAAGGACTTCCAGTCATTGTATTGGTGGCCGAGCATGAAGCGAAACATCTTACGTTTTGTGTCCGAGTGTTTGACATGCCAGCAAGTTAAGGCAGAGTATCAGAGGCTAGCAGGGAAGCTTAAGCCACTTCCTATTCCCGAGTGGAAATGGGAAAATATATCGATGGACTTTGTAGTGGGATTGCTAAGGACTATCAGAGGATTCAATGTTATTTGGTGATAGTTGATCGTCTTACGAAATCATCACATTTTCTATCTATTAAAAAGACATTCACCATGACACAGTATGCAGAGTTGTACATCCGAGAGAAATATTCCGACTGCATGGAATTCCAATGTCTATTATTTCTTACAAAGATCCAAATATCGCATCGTCTTTTTGGAAGAGTCTGCATTCAGTTATGGGAACAAAGTTGTTGTTCAGCACAACGTTTCATCCTCTAACCGATTGTCAGTCTGAAAGGGTGATTCAAAACTTGGAAGATCTACTCCGAGCTTTTGTGATCAATTTCTAAGGAAGTTGGAAACCGAAATTACCTCTAGTGAAGTTCACCTATAACAATAGCTACCAATATTCTATAGGAATGGCTCCTTATGAGGCACTTTATGGAAGGAAGTGTAGATCACCTATGAATTGGGATGAGTTTGGTGAAATATGAAAATTTGATCCAGATTTGATCAAACAAACAGCGAAGCAAGTAGTAAAAATCCGAGATAGGATGAAGATTGCACAAAGTCGCCAGAAAATCTATGCTGACAAGCGACGAAGGGAGTTAGAGTTTGCAGTGGATGCGTATTCGTGAAAGTAGCACATATGAAGGGTGTTATGAGATTTGGCAAGAAAAACAAACTCATTCCGAGGTTCATAGGACCGTTTGATATTTTAGAGAAGATTGGAACATTAGCTTATAGAGTGGCGTTGCCACCGCCGCTAGCTGGAGTGCATAATGTTTTCCATATCTCGATGCTGCGAAAGTACATGTTGAATCATTCACATGTACTAAATTATGAGCCTCTGCAGTTGACTCTGAATATGTCATATGAGGAAAGACCTATACAAATCCTGGATAGGCAAGAAAGAAGGCTCCGAAATAAGGTTATACAAATGGCCAAAATCAAGTGGTTGAATCATTCGGACGAGGAAACTACTTGAGAAACTGAGAGGGACATGAGGAGTCGCTACCCGGAGTTATTCGGTAAGTTTTAATTACGATGACGAAATTTCATTTAAGGGGGAGAGGAATTGTAAGGTCTAAATGCGATAACGTAATCCAACTGCTTGCAAATCTATGAAAAAATAGAAAATACTTAATTAACTTGTTTTAATTGCATTAAATGAATGGGTAGGCATGTTTACATGTTTAAAATATGATTTCTACTAGAATGTATAAAATTGTGTTTTAAAAGTTATTTGAGACGCGATCGAGGAACAAAGACTGGGGAACCGTAAAGGGAAAATATTTTTATTAAATTATTATTTTTAATTATTTAATATATGGTATATTTAATGTGTTATTTTTGAAAATGGTTGTTTTTTAGATGTTTTTATGCGTCGAGTTTTATTTTAAACCGATAATCAATTTTTGACGAAAATAAGGACATTTTGGGAATTCGGCTAATATTTTCGAAAACTTTCCTAAACGAAATATTTTACCTACACTATAATGGGTCTAATCATGAGCCTATTATAACTAGGTTATTGAGCTTAAATTTGCACCCAGTACTTTATATCAAACAAGGACTCCTAAAACCCTATCCTACACACTACTCATGCACACACCACTCCAAAGACTCCTAGTTTTCTCTCCTCCATCATCAACACACACACATGTTTTGTGGAAAAATTCGTGTGAATATTGAAGGGAAATTTCAGCAAGCTTCCCCCCCCCCGTCTCTCCGCCAACATCCCTCACGTCAAGGACTGTTTTAGTGCATAAAATACGCAAAGGCACACCTTAATATTTCTTTACTCATCGTTCATAGCAATTATGTGTGTTTGATCATGTTTACATGAAAAATATGTTATCCTTCTTATATTTTTGTTTTTTGGCAATACATGATCAAAACTTTGATTTTTATGCTTTTAAATTCATTTTTATTATGCACAAAGTGGCTGCCATGATAGGGCTATGAAAAGGTACTAAATTCAGTAGGTTTAGGGACTCCTAGATGCATGTGTCAGAGCTGGACAGTAAGGATGCTAGGCTGCACGTCTTTTAGATACAAAACTAAGCTAGGGTTTCGGCTAGGGTTTCCTAGAGGGGCGCAGCACTTAGCTGCTGTAGGGACGTGTTCATGGGTCTTAAGAGGGCTGAGTCATGGTCTTAGAATGTCTAGTACTGTACGTGGAGCGAGCGAGGGGTGGTAGGCGCTAGCTTGAATTCGCGTGTGTCTCTTAGTGCACGGCTTGATGGGCTGGGCAAGCTTGGGTTGCTACTTGTTAAAGGGCTCAAGTATGGTTCTAGGATGGTTCGCTAGGGTCTGGACATGATGGTTAAGGTCTAGGCTTGAAGGAACCCATGGTAAGCTAAGCTAGGGTTTCGAATTATGAGAAGAATTTTCTAGTAGGTACCTAGGCTTGATTGAAGGTCTTAAATGGTTTTATTTATGTTGTATAGGATATGTTTAGGTGTTAATAAGTTATGGTTCAGGTTTGGTGAAGTTTGGTTTAGTTTCGAGTTGATCCGGGTTAAAACCGAGACGTATGTTCAGGTTTTAAAACAAAGTGTTAATTTAGTCGAGGAGCTTAAGTTTATGTCTAAAAAATACTTACGGGTGTATTTTAAGGTGATATGTTAAGTTTGAATGGATTCGGGTCATCATTTTAAGGTCCAAGGATAAATTGGGAAAGTAAGGGTTTCAGGGGCAAAACGGTCATTTTACATTTGAAAAATGTTAGACGTACTGAAAATGCCCTGAATGCTGTAATGAATGTTAAAATATTTATTTTAAAAGTTTATGAGATTTATGATGAAAAGCGATAATGTTAAAAGGCATGTTGCATGTTTAGTTAAAAAAAATGATATATGTGCATGATTTTTTATAAATGATGAAAATAATGAAAGGTTGAAGGCGGTGACTTGATTGTGACTAATACGATAATATGATAATATGTAAGGTGAGAGTGTCGCTAATGTCCTCGCCGCCTGGTACCATGGTTATAGGTAGATGAATCCATCGACCTATAGCTGATACGAAAGTCACAATTAACAATCTGAATTCAATAAAAGGAAAACGTATACGTATATGATTAAAGGAAATGAGATACGATGAAAGGAAAAAGGATTTAAAGTTATGCATGTTCATGAAAAGCTATTAATAAGTATTTTTCACTGTTGCATGTGAATATATATGTATTACTTGTAATCATGGTTAAAGTTTGTTTAGCCAATAGACTCACTAAGTGTGATCGATGCAGGTGAGCATGATTTGGTTGATGATGAAAGACTTAATGGTTGAACTAACTGGGCTAATGATGTACATAATCCGAGGATCTTTGCTAGTTTTCCGCATTAAGACTACTTTAAAGATTTTATAACTTTTATGCTTTTGAGAGATTTTGAAAGGATTTAAGTTTTTTGCTATTTTGAAAAATACTAGTTTTAGATTTGGTTCGCCGGTTTACGATTTTACGTTATGCACTGCATTCTTTTGGATTTTCAAATAATAGGTTAATTGGTATTTTCAATGATGCAAATATATATGTATATAAGTGTATATATTCGGCCGAAAAGCTTAGATGAAAAAAAAATTCTAGTAGATTTAAAGAAAAACGAGTAGTAGACGTATCACAATGCATTTTAGTGGGGGATTTACCGCTCACATACGGGTGAAGATATTATTTGTTATCTGATAGTTATTAGTACAAAAAATCTCTGATCAAAGTAAGATATGTATATTATAGAAAGATATTTATTAAATATTTCTCAATACATTAGGCATAGTTTGGTAGACATGATATGATAAAATGTGATATATAATATAAAGATAAGTTAATGATAAATAAGATGTAGGATATTATATTTAATGTTTGATATGATTTTAATAAGAGTTATTAAATTTATATATTAGATTGTAATGACAAAATTAACTTTATCATAATAAATTTTATAATTTCAAAATTGTTGCTTGAGTTCATATTTCTTATCTGTTCATGCATGGCCAACAGTGCTTGCATGATTTTTTTTATACCAAATTTTATATATTATATAATATGATAATTGAGCCCTTAATTTTGTGAGTCAAGTCAAATATAAATTTATAAGGTTAATCGAGTGATACTAATAATTTTATTGAGATTTATATAAATCATTTATATAATTATCTCAAATTCATTTATATAATTATCATATTATATAATATATAAAAATAAATAAAAATATTTATTTGATTTTAATTTCTACGTACAAGTGAAATGAGAGAACAATAGGGTTTAGGATTTTTATATATCGAGGGCAATTAAGTCATTTGAGGTGTTTTTATCATTAGATTAAAATTATCACATCTCATAAAAAAGATATTTTATTTCTATATAAAATTATTTATCACGGGCCCATGATATTATCATAGGCTTTCTAAAAAAATAAGATGGATTATTTATCAATATCTCTCTTATCTCATGCACCAAACTATACCTAAATGTCAAAAAACCCATATGACGTCGTCTTATTTCTTATCAGAAATTGCAATGCTATAAAAACAGAGATTTTTTAGCCATTATTTCTTTTATATTATTGTTAGTTGACCTAAGTACAACTAACACTACTAATATACATAATCTGTCTTAAACAGCAATACAAAGTTATATTTGAAATTGCATTTTTATAGGAGCAGAAACATATAGAAAAATCAAACAATGTAACATTGCAAAAAAAGAGAACATGCACAAATTCTTTCAAGTAAAAAATTTGAAATTAAAATTAATCAAATTTGTTTTTTTTGCATATGTACATGATTAGGATGGATAAAATTAAAAGTATATATTGACCATAAATTAGTTAGAATTACCAAAAATGGTAAATGTACGGAAGAAAATTTAACAAAAATAAAATTTTTAAACAATAATATGTTGTAAATGTAGCAAGTACTCTGGAAAGGATCAAATTGATGCGTAATTATCTTGAATCACCTCTCATAAATCAAAATCGAGAACTCATCATAAGTCGACCTCTTCCCTTATAAGGCCACATCAACAAAACATCCCTCAGAAAAAAATATCATCGAAGTTTTGGGTTCAAACCCCTCTCTAAAATTATTCAAATCACGTAAAATTCACCTTAAATGAATTCTCAGAGACGAAGAAAAGATTTTCATCACCATCTATTTCATATGTGGTGTTATGAAATTAAGCTCCACCAGAGCCATATTTCTTTCCAAAGACAATCATCTGAAGCTTGTCATAACCTGCAAGCACACCAGCACCAGCTACGGCACGAAGGATGTTTGCACCGGCACCCTTGAATAAAGATTTAGCGCCCTCGTTCTTAAGAATTTGAGCAAACGCATCCATAGAGCTCTTGTATTTCACGGCTTCGCCAGACGTCATCATCATTCTTCTACGAACGGTGTCAATAGGGTAAGAGGCAAGTCCAGCACCATTTGTGATGAGCCAACCAAGTGCAAAGCTGGCAAAGAAACTATCCTGTAATCATGTAAACAAGCAAATCTCAGCAAAATTCTGAAGGAGGGAAATATCAATAAAAACTCACAGAAGCATTTCCAATTTCGTTAGGTTGGGTTTCACCGGTTTTAAGAATCGGATGCTGTAACGGATTTATAATTATTCTGAGAATTATGAAATAGATTTGGTTAAAATGGTAGCTACAGATGTTGAAACCCATAGGATTGAAAATTCTACAACAAATTCAACGATTATATACAATGAATCACAAATTCCTTCACCCAAATTCTTCAATTCGAACAAAATATAACTTCTTTAATGTAAGCCTGGTGAATGATATACCATACTAAACTATCACAAGTCGGTAGAGGCATACGAACCTGCAAAGATCCAGTCAGGACTACAGGCTTCAAAGAATCGTACATTCCAAAATACAGACCGCGATACACAATAATGCCGACACAAGAAATGTTGAATCCACGGTAAAGACCAGCAACACCATCAGATTTCAGGGTCTTTCTATAAACATCAACCAAACCATTAAATTGCCTTTCGCCTCCCTTCTTTGCAGCCTTGGCGTCATTGGCGAGACGAGTTCGAGCATAATCCAAGGAGTACACAAAGAGCAGTGAGGAAGCACCAGCTGCACCACCAGATGCAAGGTTGCCCGCAAACCATTTCCAGTAGCCATCTCGATCTTTCTTGAAGTTGAATAGTCTCTTAAAGTAGTCCTTAAAAGCAAAGTTCAAAGCCTGTGGAACATGTAATCTAATCATTAGTATAAACAAGCAAACATAATACGAAAACGTTATGCATTCAATCTTCGTGATAGCAGGAAATCATGCGGTGAACCTGAGTGGGGAAGTAACGAATGACATTAGCAGTGTTTCCTCTCCACAATGCTACAGCTCCTTCATCCTGCATGGTTCTTTTGAAACAGTCTCCAATACCCTTGTATGGTTCAGATAGCCTGCCTGACTTTATCATTTCATCTTGATTCTGGATCAAAAGCTTCACACGCTCGATGGGGGCGGCAGCAGTTTTGGACACAGCGGCCGAAACTCCACCCATGAGAAAGTCAATAGCAAAGCCAGCTAAGCCTTTCTCTGAAGGAGCCTGAACAAACACTGGCGAAGCATTTGCAGAAATCAATGACAGCTTCTGGGACCCTTGACAAGTCATAGGATACTGTAATCCTGCATTAGTATAAGTGTCATTGGAAAATCGCCTTTGATACATGACAGACCTTTGGAATTCCCCGTATCGAGCTTGAACATCCTGGGAAAAACTGGAACTAAGATGTAGCTGGTTAGCCACCTTCTGGATGATAGTTGGGTGTTGATGATTATCGGCCATTATAGCTGCAAATTAAACTCCTGCAGGGACGCAAAATAAAATTTCCACTAAAGGCAAGGATTACATTTCCACAAAATTGATGTTCAACTAAAGGCAAGGACTTCACTTCCAAGAAAATGCTACTGCCAAGGGCATTTTAGCAGTTTATGAGAAAACAGAATACATCACAAAATTCAAGAGCTGATCAACGCAGTCATGAAAATCACATCAGTGAGAACCATACACTACTTGAGATGAGAAAGGCATGCATAATATATAACCAAGTTTCCAAATTAATCCTATAAAAACACTTGGTTCATATTACATATTTGGATGCCTCACTTAAAATCTGATATGGAATGATGAATGGCATGCACATCGAGCAAGTTGAGACAACATTGGCACAATAAAAAATCGTAACTGATATACAGAAACAAAAAAATGTCAAATGCTAGAGAAACTAGAGAAGGGAGAACGTGGAAAAATCGAGTCAAATAAAGTTGACAAGATTAATCACAAAAACAAACAACTAAAATATTGTCATGAGTTGATATTGCAAGAAAGAGTTGCTAAGACCAAGACTTTCTTGATCGCGCATTGCAGCCAAAATTATTTTAACAAAATTGAATGCCGACATTTGACAGCACATGCCATAGGTTCACTTTACATATGAATCTGAGCATTCATGAACAAACTTGTAATTATAAAAGGCCTTTTGAATCGAGAAACAGTTAAAGTCAATAACAAAAAAACAAACATTAAACAGAACCCCCAAAATCTAACTTCTAAACTATGTATTAAAAGTTCAAACCAAAAAAAAAATAGATCCCAACTCAAGCTACACATGAGCAGAGAAAACAGATATGGAGCTATTTAAAGCAAAACATATAATCCAGATAAAAAAAAAATACAGCAGTATCAGAGAACAAAATCAGCGTCAACAAGAAAGACTGACCCCAGATCACAATCATTTCCATACATCTACATCCAATCTGATTTGTCATAGAAATCAGATCTATACAACATAAACATCAAGAAACGCATTCAGATCTAAATAAGCTAACCGCATACAGACCTTTTTCTTCTCAGTAATTAAAGCCGAGTTCTCTCAGTATCCAAACACAGACCCAAAGAAATTCGAGTACTAGAAAAATATAAAACGCCTGCTAAATTCATCAAAAAATTCTAATTCTAAATACCAAAAAAAAAATTACAGTCACCCAACAGCGAAAATTTCGATGGATCCGCAAAAAATAACAATCACAACGAATTGAAAACAATTGGAGAAGCGGTTTTTACCTCCGCTCGCTCGCCGGGGGATGCGGGAACGGAAATGAAAAATGGAGAAGAGCCGGAAGAGGACCAAGTGCAAAAGATGTTTTTTTTACTTTATATATACGCCGACGGCTGACTTGCCCTAGTGAGTCCATTTATTTTGGAAAATTACAAAAAGGCCCTCATATTTTTCCATAATTTTAGCAATGTTCCCAAATATCGACACCGTTCTTGAAATGGAACTTTAGAAAGATTTTCTTGCATTATCGAATGCTGCAGTCCACCTTACGTAATTAATTTATTACATCTTATCTAATTATTTATTATTGGACAATATTATTCTTAGAATATCTTTGTTTATATAATAAAATTTAAAATTTACCATAAAAAACTCAAATCCAATACTTTTGTATGTCAAAAATTAAAGTTCTTATTCAAATAAAAATTAAATTTTCATATGTTCAAAAAATCTTTAAAAAATTTTGGTATATACAAAAAATATAAAACAACAAAATTTAATATTATGTATATTTAATACCAAGTGGAGAGTTGAAAGTTTAATAATTTGAAAATTAGATAACTTTAAATGGTGAGTAAGTTAACCAATTTTTTTAAAAAAAATCTTTATTTATAAAATATTATTAATTCATCTTTAAAAAAATGAACTTTTTTGTTTTAAAAAAAATATTTATTTATATAAATATGTGTTAGTTTAGTTTTCGAAAAAAATGTATCTGTTTATTCATCAACTTGTTTTTTATTTTAATATTAAGCAAAAATTTGTGTGAGATGGTATCACGGATCGTATTTTGTGAGACGGATCTTTTATTTGGTTCATCCATGAAAAAATATTATTTTTTATGCTAAGAGTATTACTTTTTATTGTGAGTATCGATAGGATTGACCCGTATAACAGATAAAGATCATGAGACCGTCTCACAATAGATCTACTTTTTATTAACAGAAAATATGATTAATAAAATAATAATAATAATAATAATAATAATAATAATAAAATAATAATAATAATAATACTTAGAAAGGAAAATTCATGAATTTTCGTACGCAAAATTTTTGAATTTTTATTCTTTTTTATATATAAAAAAATCATTTATTTATTTAAATATACTTTGAATTAGTTTTTAAAAAATAATGTATATCGATCTACTTATTTTTTATATTTTAAAATTAATGAATTTGAGTCGATCAATTATTTATAAAAATATTAATTTTAAAATATGAAGAAATTTATTTTTCGAAAATTTTGTACAGATTCAAAATTTTTTGTCTACGAAAAAAAATGATTTATCTTTCAAATTTTTCCACATACAAAAATAGAAGTTGGAGCTCAATTCATTAATTTTAAAAAGTAAAAATAAGTTGATTGACATATATACACAATTTGTTTTTTAAAAACTAAATCAACATATATTTAAATAAATAAAAATTTTGTTCAAAATAATAAAAAAGTACAAATTAAAAATTTTACATACGAAAATTCAAAAATTTCATATTCCAACTATTATTATTATTTTCTATTAATCATATTGCTCGTAATAATAAAATAAAAAATAAGTTGGTGGATATACATATATATATATTTTCAAAACAAAACAAACACATATTTAAATAAATAAATAATTTATTTAAATAAAAAAATTTCAATTTTTTTAAAGATAAATTAATTAAAATTTTACAAATAAAGAATATTTTAAAAAAAATTGTTGACTTACTCACTATTTAAAGTTATCTGTTGTTTCAAATTTTTGAATTTGAGTTTCAACTCTCATTTTTGCATATAGTCTTCTCATTTTACTAAAAAGATATATGTTCAAATTCAATTAAATGATAACAATAATAATTAAAAAAAAAAAGAAACGGAATGCCATGTGATGCTGCAATTTTTTGCAGCATTCGCTGTTATTAGCGGTGGACGCTACAAAATAGCTTCCAATAGTGCAAACATTGCAAAATATATATTACAGCGTCCAAACTGCCATCTATGATGGCATTTTGCCTTAATTTTGCGGAATCCCGCTATTGATTTTATTTTTAAAATAATTTTTTTAAAAAAATTAAATTTAAAAAACTCCAAGTTTTAGAATATAAATATTTTCTAATTTTTTTTACAAAAATATATAGATTATTGGGATGTAAAAAATTTTGATAGACCAAAATTTTTTTAAGTTTGGGATAAAATACAAAATATCTTAATAATTAAGATTTTTTTGTTAGTTTGTATTATATTTTATATATATCACAAGCGATTATTAACATGATATCTACGGTGTAAAGATATCATCTGAATCTATTTATATTATGTAGATAAACACTAAATATAAAATTAATTTATGCCTATTTTATTTTGAATAATTTTAATATACAAATATATTAATTATAAATTTTATAAATATTTTAAAATAAAAATTTTGTTAGTAGATATGCCTCTTTTATAAGATATTATGGTTAATTAAAAAAGAAATGATTTTTAACAAAAACTTAAGAAAATATGTAATAAAAAAATTAAAAATAAGAACGAGAAATATGAATTAAATATAAAATAAGATGAAATAAAAGCAATAGTTAGTTTTTATCATATTTTGTGTATCTTTCTATATTTAATGGGATTAAAAAAAGTAACTATAAGAATTGTGACTACAAATGAATATACCAAAAATAAATACAATCAATCAAAGGGTATCATTGTCAATTTTGAGTATAAAACTTAAAGATGGAATATATTTAATAAAAAGTTTAAAATTCACTTGAACGAATAAATACATGTTCACAGTAACATGTTGAAAAAAAATTCATAAAATATGGGTAAGAAATAAGTTCATTTTATTTCTCTTTTATTGGAATGTACTAAATTTAATCAAGCAAAAGAATTTTTTTTTATAAATATGTACCTAGTATGGATATCAAGATGTATATCCTAATTAATATACTAATAATGAGATTTTTTTTTCTAAATTTTAAATTCAAAATATCTGGGGATGGAATGAAGAGTTTTAAAATTTATCATTTCCAATAAATTAATATCAAGTTCACACAACTTTTTATACTTTAGTAAGAACAAAATATTTGAAATTTTCGATTCGAGGAATGGATGATAGAGCACAGAAAGTCCAAAATGATTTTTTTATGACATGAGAATATGCAATCACAATCTTTTGATGCATATTAACTAAATCCTAGAGTGATACCATAACATACAAACTATGCTAGCCAGGTAAACAAATTGGACAAGTCCTACTAGACAGCCTCGTCCGAAAAGATATTGTAGAGAGAATTAAACTCAATATTATCTGTTAAGAGCTCATCCTACTCACCAACTTATACACCCCCTTGGAGGCGTCCAAATTATTCGATCTACTTATACATTGATATACGAAGATATTATTTAGCTCAGGGAATGAAATTAACATATATCGTGTGATAAATTAAAAACAAGGGATAACATAGTATTTTGTGACCATGCTTAAATAAAAATTTGTGGTGATAATGTAGCAAAGAAAAACATGTGTGAGCCTAAAATGTTATTTCGCATAGATATTGGGGGCAACTTGAAGTTGCCAACTTTTATCATTGCCCATTGGATGATCCAACGGTGGGGAGGATTCAAAGGGCAACCATTGATTTGTTCAATGAAACAATGATAATGACGAACTATGAAAAGTCATCTATTACTTTTCTGCTAACGAATTTCAACGTGTGAACCTAATCACACATGGAATCTTCTTTGCTGGTCGAAATTTGACTTCTGATATATCTAATTTATTTGCTTTAGAGTTCAAAAATCATCGTGATATCATTGATATCGTTGAAATCTTGTCGTCTATTTTTTAACTCTTTGTTCATCGATCAATTTAGACAAAATTTAAAAATCCATGATTGGATTTTGGTTGCATCAAAATGACTCGACAATCTGTCTAAACAAAATAACAAATGATTTAATAATCATAATTCAATTTAAGACAACCCCTTGGATATGCAATTAATAGCACATCACGTTTCTTTATTGTTTGCGGAGGCGTAAGCGCATTCTATTAAACTTTCATTTTCAAATAGAGCACCCCGATGTATTGGTTAATTTTCAAAGAATCCGACCGCGAATAATTAGTGTAAAAACTTCACATTATACAAGGCAAAATATTACAGTTCTCAACTCATGTCACAAACACAGATATACACTTGAACCCAAGTCTCTTGAGATTATTGAAACGAGTCACCAAATTTATGTAGTAGTAAACATGTCTCAGGCAGCTTTCACGTGCAAGGGCTTCTTATAATATTGCAGTAAAAGAGATGAACAAACCACACTTACTGATGAAGCGGCCATGCAAGCACCAGCAAGCCATGGGGGCAGACGAATTCCAGTGAACGGGTATAAAATTCCAGCAGCAATAGGCATTCCAAGGATGTTGTATCCAAGTGCCCATACATAATTGATTTGGATCCGGGACATTGTCTTTCGCGAGAGATCAATGGCGGTAACAACGTCCTCTAAGTTGCTCTTCATTAGCACGACATCAGCAGCTTCTATTGCTACATCAGTACCTGCTCCGATTGCCATGCCAACATCAGCTGCGGCTAAGGCAGGTGAGTCATTTATCCCATCTCCTACCATTGCCACAGTAACACCTCTCAACTGTATCATATTAGGCTAGATAAATTACCAGGAACGTAATGGCTAATGGCAGACATCAATGCAGAAGATATATATATATATATATATATGCCTAATATGAATTACCAGGAACGTAATGGCTAATGGCAGACATCAATGCAGAAGATATATATATATATATATATAAATAATATCCTAGCATGTGTCTATATCTAGATATCTTTAGTTTGCCGCTGTCACCACATAAGCTAATGATACAGCAGTACACACAACCTTAAGTTCTACATATGATTCGCGTGAAGAAAATAAAGGAAGAAAGCATAATTGCTTGCATCAATCAGCTTTGTTGCCAGGATAATTTGTGCATTTATGTGGTGCAACAAGAATAGGTTCAATCAATTCAATCATATTAGCATGATTATTTAAGCACATTTGTTGAGTCAAATTGGGCAACTGTCAGGAAAATGTAACTCCCTGAGTGATATGAGGATAGAAGTTGAGCAATGGAAGCTGCATAAATTAATGTTACCTGCAACTCCTTTATTTTATCAGCTTTCCCAAGTGGATCTGTCTCAGCAAACACGTTCTGAATGCCCACCTCACGGGCTATTGCATTAGCTGTTGCCCAGTTATCGCCTGTAACCATGACACTTGAGATACTCATTGAGTGAAGGTAAGATATGACAACAGCTGCCTCTGGCTTCACTGGGTCAGTTACTGCATAAGCTCCCGCAGCTCTTCCATCAATGGCGACAAGCACACAAGTACGAGCCAGTTGCTCGTTCTCAGAAATGTATTTATTGACCTCAGAGGTAAGTGTTACATTGAAAAGGTGCATAAGCCTCTTGTTTCCAACCAATATTGTTCTCTCTCCATTTTTTACGCTCACTCCAGCACCAGGATGCACCTCAAAGTCTTTCGCCTCAATAATATGTTCATTCAGGTGCCCAAACTTCTGAGATAGTTTTTTAGCATGATCCACAACTGCTTTGGCCAATGGGTGCTCACTATTTGCCTGAAAGAGATGGAAATATACAAGTCAGAATTTGCTATATCTGACATATTTGAAAGCACGTAGTCAGCAGAGAGAAATTTTGAAATAATCCTCTAAACTTATATTCTTAACTATATCATGCATTCCAACCAAATGAACAATTGTTGCTTGTACTGCAATAGTGCAATCAGTTTGAACTGATAATATATTTTGATCATGGAAAATTGCAATTATTATATGTGCCCTAGCCCATAGCTTAGTTTGAATACAATTTGTATGTCAAACTCCAAAACAACCACACAGACGTATAAAGGTAACATAACTCACCTCTGCAGCAATCGTCACATCGCAAAAATCTTCCAATGAAATTTCAGAGAAGAGCACCGAACTAACTACTGCTGGTTTTCCAACTGTTAGTGTTCCAGTTTTGTCAAAAACAACAGTTTTCACCTGAAAGATAGAAGTTAAAATATATTGTAGCAGACTGATTCCAAGGTGACGAGTTCATTCAACAAAACAATATGGCAGTAAATGTGATTCCTGGTGAGATTCACACACATAGTCATTGCATAATGTAAAAAGACAATGTTTTATATTCCTTATTTTTAATAAAGAAATACCCAATAGGTGTTGTGGAACTGTTCAACATGATTATACATAGATCATGAAAGATAGCGATTCTCAATTGTGATGAATATGTGAAATAGGCTGGTCCAAAAATTAGTTGACATTTTACCTTGTGTGCATTTTCAAGGGCATTACCACCTTTAATTAGCACACCCTGCGAAGCACCCTTTCCAGTGGCAACCATAACAGCAGTAGGAGTTGCTAATCCTAGGGCACAAGGGCATGCAACCACCAACACAGAAATACCAAATTGCAGAGCAAATTCAAAAGCATCCATAGCAGTGGGTATCCAAATTCTAGGATAAATCCCAATTTCTCCAGGGATAAACCATCCCAGCCACGTCACAAAAGCTGCTAGAACAACCTAGTGTGGAGAAATAATATCAAGGTTATTTGATATCATGGGATCATGTTTGAATTTTGGAACTTTCACGCTGCGCTACTACCCTGAATAAGTATCTATGAGTTCACATGATATGTTAACCAGTAACCAAGACCAAAACTACGTTGAGACACATTTGTATTCAACAATATTCTTTTATTTCAGGGGAAAAAGTCAAAATTTTGCTTTCTATCTACCACAGTAATTAAAAGATCATGTTGTGATAAAAACAAAATGTGAAACTAGCTCTTGGTATTGATTAACTGTAGTGAAATAGGTAACAATGGCACAATCAAGTCTTCATCTAATAGAACTCCACCATGGTAGAATGACAATACCACTTAAATGTAAAATCACTTTCAGCTTCACATAAGGGTACGAGTTTGTTCTTCATATGCTTATTAAGACAGGTATAATAAAACATGCTATGCCAATACAGCGTTGGTATGAAAGTAAAATTTTAAATTGTACTTAATTTCTATTGGACAATATTTTTGTTAAAAATAATTTATTTTGTGTTATGGGCTGTTAGCTTTAGGCTTGATATTTGTAAGCCCATGAATTTTCTGTTTGTACAGTACATCTCTTCCATGGAGAGGACAACCCGATTCTAAATATCCTCTCATTTCTTCATCTCACACATAATAAAAACAAAAAACTGGTATTGTGTGAAACTAGACAGTCGTGTAAATGAGAAGAAAACACCAGCCTATTACCATAAAGCATAAAAAGCTATCAATCAAAACTCCACATTGTTCATTCAATAAAAGATTTACGAGTTTGCTTGGCAAACACATCTAATAGAAAAACTTATAAGAACAACGAACGAAACTTACAGTAGGAACAAAAAACTTTGAAATTTGGTCAGCCAACTTCTGAACAGGTGCTTTGGCAAGCTGAGCAGCTTCAATCAGTTGGACTATCTGTGAAAGCGCTGTGTCTGAACCGATATGAGTTGCCTGGATAATTACACACCCATTTTCATTCACTGTCCCACCAATCACCTGTTAATGAACTATTACGCATTAAAACACAGAGGTTAAACTTTTATCAATTGAGGAGAATCAGGTAGCTGTCACAACAATCACAACTTAGATAAAGTGCAAGGAAACACAGAGTTAAGCATGAACTGTTCTATCGAACCTTATCACCTGGCTTTTTAGCAACTGGCACAGCTTCTCCTGTAATCATGCTTTCATTTACGTGACTTTGACCGTCAATAACAAGACCATCAACAGGAACTTTCGCCCCAGGAACAATTTTGAGCATGTCATTCTTTTGTATAAGTTGCGTGTTCATTTCAATTTCTGAAATAACAATTCCATCAGCATCCAAAGTTACAAGATAAGCCGTGTCAGGAGCTAGATCTGTTAGCTTAGCTAAAGCATCTGACATCTTTCCCTTTGCCATAACTTCCAAGTATTTCCCCAGAAGAATGAAAGATATCAACATGGAACTAGTCTCGAAAAAATCATTTCCCTCAAATGAAGCTGAAGTCAAGGCTTTTATCATAATGTATATTGAATAGAAGTAAGCAGCATTAGTACCCAAAGCAACCAGTACGTCCATATTTGCAGATTTACGTTTCAGAGCATGATATGATCCGGTATAGAACCTGGCAAAATAGTTAAAAGTGAAAACAGGCATGTATTACAGTTTCTAGAACAATCCCGGACACTGACAGCCACAATAATGCAAAACTTGGCAAACAAGTTTTTAAGAGAACAATTAAACAAATACCTTTTGCCAATGATGAACTGTACTGGAGTGCAAAGTATCCATCTTAAAATCATTCCAATATCAAGCATATTAATGACCTTGTAGTGTAGCCAGTTTCCATATGGAGGAAGCATTGGGAGTACCATAGAGAAAACAAACACCGGAACGGAAAATAGACAACTCCATAAAAATTGATTTCTATATGTTAGGATTTCATGCTGTCTCTCTGTCTCTTTTCCCCTTGATGGGGTATACAATGTTGCATGGTAAGTCTTAAGTCCATGGCCAGCTTCTTGAATGCACTGTACTAGAGATCTTGGACCGACGATGTTTGGTTCATAACTTATAGTTGCTTTATGCTCTTCCATATCTATCTCAACATTATTTACGCCTACCAAAGACTCCAGTGAGCTTTGAATGATAGTAAAATCATCTGAAGTTGTGATTCCTTCTAGTTTCAAATACAATTTATTCAGGTCACTACCAGAGCTTATGAGATTGCATACAAAGCCGGCATCCTCTACTGCTTCAATGATTCGATCAGTGTTTGTTACATTTGGATCAAAATGGATTTTTGCTTCTCCAATAGCTAAACCAACGACTGCTTTTTTTACTCCATCCAACATCAGCAAAGCACGTTCTGTGGACTCTGAACAGCTCGTGCATGCCATTCCCTTAATTCCCAGCCGGCAGATGGCGATTTCTTGATATGGAAACTCCTCAACTTCAAAACCTGTGTCTTCCACTGCTTCTTTAATCTCTTTTGCCTGAAAGATAATATCATTAAAGCAAATAGATATTGGTTGTTCCAATTGAGCATCGTATTTGAAAATTTTTCATTAACTAAAAAGCTACACAGTTTGTCATTAAAATCATGAGAATAGGAAAATATAAAGCAGCTTCGATGTATCATCATAATGCAAAGCATAACGATGCTAAACTCCAAAATGCTCCAGATGCCCCCAGCCCAAGATACCATGGACAACAGATTGATCTAATTTTTGGTTAGAAAAAGGGCTCTAAGACGAATATTTATGGATGTGCATACCGGCAGTTGATTGCTAATCATAAATCAAACCAAAAAATGTCACACATTTAACTATTAAGGATAAGGAATTTTAATATGACTCACACTGACGGTATCTGGCAAGTACTTTACCACAGCTTGACCTTGAAGCACAGAAACTGCCACATTTTCCACACCATCCAGCCTTTCAACTGCTGTTTCTATTGACGCGACACAAGAGGAGCATGTTACACCCCCTACTCTGAAGACAACAGTCCTAAGTCTTTTATCAATGTTCTTGTTAGGGGATACAATGGTGATAGCCAAATCATTGGGATGTTGTAGTAGTGGTGACTTCAAGTCATACCCATCTTTTTCCATATTTTTGCCTCTGGAAATTTAGCATCAACAACCTACATTACGTCAGAAGAGAAGATATTTTACAATATATGGTCAAAGTGAGTTTCTTTGTGGTCTTGAAAATTCAAATAAAACAAAAGACAAACTTCTTCTCTGTTTTCTAAGTTAATAAAAATATAATACATCAAACTACATTCAAATATCATGAGATAATAAGCTATTCCTGAAAAAAAAATTATCGACCAGTACCCCCAATTTCAGGTCTAAATTATCCAACTGAATACAAAAAAATTAATATAGCAAAACAGCTGCACACACCAAGCATTTCAGCTTCACAAAACATCCACGCATATTACTTTACATACAAGCAATAGTCACCACTCTGCTCATGCAAGAAACTAGAAGCTACCCTTTAAATTTTTTCAACAACCCATCAGTTTCATTTGTATGACCCAAAAATAAGTATGAATTTACAGACATAACAGACAACCGCACACATATGCTTGCGCACAAAAAGGACCCAATCCAATAAAGTCAACAACTAGCTATGGCCTTTCCTTGCTTCTAAATAAAAGAAATAGTGTGCTAAGAGTTTAACCAGATGAATATGCCGACCTATAGAAACGAAAAAGATAAGCAGTATAAATTTTAAAAGGAATATAATAGGGAATGGGTCACAGAGAATATCTGCGCGCCTAATAACAAATGGGTTATCTGTACCTCAAGAATAATGGACAGAAAGAGGAGCCTACACGTGATTATTTATTTCCCCATCATTCGTCCAATAAAAAGGTAATCAAAACTTTACCCACACAACAAATTGAGGCAATCGATTCGAACGACAGAGAAACTGAAAAATTATACGAAACAAAATCAAAGATTAGGGTTTTCGGGAAACGGTTAAGTCGAGAGTGGAAAAGTGGGGATTCTGGTTGGCTCTGGAGATTTTGAAGTTTAAAGTGGAGTCCTTTTATAGGACTGCGTCGGCGAGGCCGGCTCTTGTTTGTGTTGTGGGTCCATTGTAATGGACCACTCGCTTTAAGAAAAACTCAATATACAAAACCAAAATGCATTAATTAATTAATTATTAATATAAATTGATCTAATTTATTTATTTAAGTAATAATGAGGAATGGGGTGAAGGACAGTGAATAGGGTGGTAATCGACTCAAATTGATTTGAATATGATGAAAATTTAAGGTCCAAATTCAGTTTGAAATGGATATATTTGAGTGGAAGCTCGATTCGAAGCTCGAAAATTTAAAACTTTTTGTTTGAGTTTGGTTCGAATCATGGCTCGTATTCGAAAAGCTCAAAATATTTTTATTTAATATATATTTATTTTATACTAATAAAATATCAAGACTTGTGAATTATCGAACTCTATAATTTGGGCTTGAAGAGTTCAAATATGTTGAGTTTGTCTCGAATACTAATCAAATATTTTTGAATTAGCACGAAAAACTCACGAATCGTTTGGGTTCTTTTACATATCTAAAAGAGGAATTTTTTTAATTTCAATGTTGGGATGAGGGTTTTCTTTACATGGGTTTCAATTTGAATGGATTATATCACCTCATCCAAGTGGTGATAGCTGGTGGAACGATTTTAAAATAACCTATAGTAGACGTCAGATTATGGGGAAGTTGTCGGAAAAGTAGAAATAAATCGTGCTAAGTGGGAAGACAAAAACTTGTGTGAGACGGTCTCACGGGTCGTATTTTGTGAGACACGTCTCTTATTTGGGTCATCCATGAAAAAATATTACTTTTTATTATGAATATCGATAGGGTTGACCCGTCTCACAGATAAAGATTCGTGAGACCGTCTCACAAAAGATCTTGTGACGTACCGTACTTTTTTTTCTACTTAAAATTTGCGAAAAAATTAAAAATTTTCTTAAATAAGAAGTAAACCTTCAAAATTTTGATAAAATAAACCGTTCATCCCACAACCATTGTAACAAAAGGATCTCAAAGTAAAGTTCACCAAAATATTTGCTTAAAATCTCATAACTAGTAACGTAACTCAAAATATTTTAAACATTCACAAAACTTAAAACATAGCAGTCCTCGGGTTTAGCCTCCCGCTCAGTCTAAGCCAGCTCCTTGGTCCCCACCCCTAGTCTCCTCGAAATCATCATCACCTGCATCGATCAAGTCTAGTGAGTCTAAAGACTCAACACATATAATCTGGAAGTAACAAGTAATACGTAATAAAACCACATGCAGCTTTAAAATAGAACTTACATACTGGAACTTGAACTTGCATATAAAAGCTTGAAATTACATACTTAACATAGACGTGCCATAGCGTGAAACTTTTCTTAAACATGCTTGCATACTTGAACATACATGAACATACATAAACTTCATTATTTTGCGTAGAGGCATGTTTCAAAGCAAGTGACCCATACATAAATACGCCTGATCAGACTAAACCACAGTACTGGGCTGACAGGGAAGACCCACTGCCACATACATGAGATCCCCGTTAATGCTTTAACGGGTGGATTGGTCCCCGTTCATGCTTTAACGCTTTCCAATCCCGTACATAATTGGTTACAAGACGTTTAGCATACCTTAAAAACTTGAAATATTTTCTTTGCACGTCAAACATACTTACTTGGCGTTGAGGGATTCGTTGGATCTCGCTTGGGGCCACTGCTGCACATACTAACATGCTTACAAGCACTTAACTTTCATAGCTTAGACGTAGGTGCTCATGCTCACCACCGAAGTACAAAAATATCTTATGACATTCTAGATCACTCGGGACTTGACCTCGTTTAATCATCGTACTAACCCATGACATCGAACCCCGAACAATCTCTAAAATGATGTGCCAACGTTTCCAAAAATAAAAGACATGAACTCACTATTGAACTTGAAAAGAAGAAAGAACCAAACGTTTTTACAGATGGGGCCGCGCTCGGGCGGTAACAAATTACCGCTCGAGCGCCAGATCTTCTGGACGCCTACCCTCGGACAAAAAGAGCGGCGCTCGGGCGGTAAAATATTACCGCTCGGGCGCCGAGTCTTCTGGACTCCGTGACTTGAAGCTTAATACTCCTAACTAAATCATACGAATCGTGAACCAATCCATCGAGACTTATCCTAGGACGCTATAACACTGACTCGACTCCATAAAAACGTCTCAAACGACGACGCACACCAAACAAGCAACAAATCCGTAAACTCGAATTTTGACACCAATTGATTCCTACGATTTCTAATGCAAACAACGACTATCGATACGAAACGAAGCATCAAAACTCATTCCAAACTCATACTCCATATACCTAAAGCAGCAGCGATCGCCCAACGGTTCCCAACGAAGCCTGCAACAAATAAAATTCAAGAACACATCAATAACATATTTTCAGAAAACGTAGTTTGAGCAGTCCCACAAAAATCACCATAACTCACACAATTTTTATCCAAATACTTCGAATTTTATATCAAATCGAAGGTATCAAAAAGTTCTACGATTTTCATGTTGAAAGTTTTCTCAAATTCACGACCAAAAAATCGTAGTTTTTAAAATAACAGCAAAAACGAGATTTTCAGATCCAGAAACGTTCAAAATGTGATCTAAACAATTTCCGCTCAAACTTTACACGTCACACATGTATTTTTACGGATAAAAACAACGCAACACATACTATGACATGATCGACGCAGGAAAAATAGAACATATGTGCCTTATGATGTTAAAGTTTACCGAACCGACGATACCTGTGGGGACCCGGACGTTAATTAAAGTTTTTAATCGTTCTTAGAATTAATCAATCAATTATAATAAACAAGGTCTAATTTTTTTTTTAAAAAATACCAAGCGGAAACGTTATGTAAATCAATCTGAATTACATATTAAATATAATCATACAAATCCTGTATTGTCTACAATAATCCAACTAGGTTCAACTACATATCAGTGCTGACTCCTAATTTATTTCTGAGCCCGGATCTCCACGCTATCTAGTCCAGCATCGTTCTCTTCTTGACCCTGATCCTGTCCCACCTGTTGTCATGCACACATACAAACAAGACAACAGCCGGATAACTCCGGTGAGAATTACATTCCCAGTATAAATCATGTATACATGCAATCATATAAACAATATAAAAGCATATAACAGATATTCATAACATGTATCAAAATCAGAAATGAATCAAATATTCGTAGCATGTATCATAATCCGAAACATGAATTAATATCAACAATAACCCTTACTCTAAACATGTACCATAATCAGGAACATAAATCAACATCAATCAATGAATCAATATCCGTAACTCTTAAACTCATACTAGACTCAATCCTAGTTTAGGGATCCCGATTTCCAGAAGTTGGCATTCCATATCAATCACCAGTAATAGAAGAAACTCCAATTCTATCCACATTGATATGGTATCGATCACTAGTAATAGAAGAAACTTCAATTCTATCCACATCGTTTGCCAATCGTCCAGTGCCTTATACGTGATAGACATTGGCACTTTCGCCAATTTACTATCTTGTGACATCGTGCAATGTGCCCGTGGCGATCCCGCCACTATCAGGTACTTCTGTCACAAGATCACTCGACTAATACCTGCTTTCTATACATTCATAGAACAAGCATATCCAGTCAAATCAATGAACATAATAATAAGAAGTATGTGATTTAGGAAAACTCAAGTATATCATACTATACTCGAGTCGATCTCCTGGTAACACATTGACTTATACCTTTGTCTTTGCGGTCTGACGAAGTCGAAGTCTCGAAGTCAAATCTGTCCATATCAATCTGAAATACAATATCGCATAGGCACAATCTCAATATGGAACTCAATTCAAAATCTATTCTGATCAATACTCAAATCAAACATAATTTGATCAATATCGAATCAAGATACAATCTAATCCATATCGACGATATCACGATATAATTGGAATCACTACTGAATCCGATCAATATCAATTTACTGATGTTTCGACGGTATAACAATACAGTCTCGATATCCCCGTCAATCTCAACATCACAGATATAATACCAGAACTCATCATCAGTATCAGTACAACTCATAATCTGAATAACAATACAACTCTGATATCGAATCTCAATCAAATTAACTCCGAAAATCACAACAATTACATACACAATCTGTTCTTTGATCTGACTTCAATTATACGATGTCTACTATATCAGAAACCCCATATATGATTCATATTCGTTTCTGACAATATCATAATTTCAAATCGTATCTAAACGTAACAAAACTTACGTCCTGTTGTAGCTGTCGTCGCTAGGAACTCAGTGCCGTACTCAGATTCAAAATCAGACGGACGGATTCTTCAAAATCAAAATTAAAAGCTTCGAAGGAAAAGTGAAATATCCTAAGCTCTATCCTCGTTTCTTTCCTTCTAAATCTTCAAGAATGAAGTTTGTATATATATATATATATATATCATGTTACACGATAAAACCAAATGTCACTCTTTCCTTCTGCATGCCGCGCGCATATGCGCGCCCAAGCCCCGCGCATATGCGCTTGAAGCTCTATCCGGAAGATTAGCTACTGGAATGCTCGCGCATATGCGCGCACATAAGTCGCGCATATGCGCGAGACCTACTGTCTCGGCATTTCAATACTCGCGCATATGCGCGCCTTCAGCAGCGCATATGCGCCAACTTCTTTGCCATTCTCGCGCATATGCGCCAACTCTTCTGGACTTCCCCCTTGGCTTCTCGTATGGCTCGCGCATATGCGCGCACACTTCTCGCGCATATGCGCGAGGTCTTCTGCCACTCACGCGCATATGCGCGAGGTGCTCTGTCCTCACACATATTCCGTGTTTTCTTCCGTCTTTTCGGTCTAATCCTTTCCGTCTATAATCATATCAATTATCGCCAAATCATTTCAGATTATGGTAATCCAAATTCTCGGGCCTTACATTTCTCCCCCCCCCTAAGATACGATTTCTTCCTCGAAATCACAGGCAATCAAGTCAAATATCCAATCAGATACCAAAGGAGGTATATACAGAAGCTAAAAGAAAACTCACCTCAAGGAAACGATGCTAGAATCTTTATTTCATCTCAAACTCTGTCTCCCAAATAGCTTTCTTGATTCCTTAACCATTCATTTGAACTTCCAACCACGGAATAGTTTTATCCTGAATCATCTTTCTTCTGCTGATTCTGATTTCAATCTGGAATAATGCTTCAAGAAGTATAACCTCATAATACCACTCGAATAACTGATGATAGAATCAATCTCACAATACTGGCTATACAACATCCGTATATACCAATTAACAGCTCATAACTAATTAATACTATCATCTCATATCAATCTGATAATTTCAATCAGGGTTATATTCAATCTTCAACCTCAAATATCAACAGTCATCATCCGACGTTGACATATTCATTCTATTTATTCTGAGTTGTTTTCATTTTCCTCTGAATTAGTTTCAATTTCTTTTTCATATTTCTGATTCCATCCCGATCCAATCTCAGGTATCTCACATATATTATTCCTCTACGAAGGAAATCTGTAGTCCTCACTGTACAATGCCTCGACTGATGCTATTTCAATACTCATCTGATAGCTATTGTCTTACAATCATTCACAAAGTGACAATAAATCATATCAACCAGTGCTAACATCCAGCACTACAGTTCCTGGATATTCTCCAGTATCAGGATAGTTCGCTCCGACTATCTGTTGATCTATAAACGATAGGTGAATGATCTTGTTGTATATTCTGCCAAAAGTACAAAATTCAAACGAACATCACAGTCCGATATAATCAACTTTGGCATTCAGTACAATCTATCCTCTTTTCTGACATAAATCTCCATCGACTGGTCATATCCGTAAGTCTTCATGTACAAATAATATAAGCAAATTCACGCAATCTATTAATAACGATCACATCGCATCCCAATCTTGAAAAGATTTCGGTAGTTTCATTACGAAATCTATAGAAATGTAATCCCATTTCTATTCAAGAATCGATAATCGATATAACCAATCTCCTGTTTTCCCCTGTCGGCAATTTAGACATTTCAATACAAATTCTGTTACAACTGATTTCATCTGTTTTCCTAACATCAGTCAGTTCAAGTCAGCTACATTTTTCTATCATCAGAATAAATGTTGAATTAAAGATGGCGCATTTCTGATCATACCTGTCGTTTCAGATTCGAAATATTCGGCACAAACAAGTCGTTTATTCACATACAATACAGTATCACCTACCTGCTATCCTGATCGACACCCTGTTCTGATTATCGAAACCGAGTTCTGAACATTCTGATTAAACTTCTGGACTGCTTTAATTCGCGAGTTTAGCTCTGATTCGGCTTGAACTGTATATACTCTCAACGGTTCCCAATAATCTGTATCACATCTTCGACGTTGCTTAGATCAACTGCTATATCATCTTTGAATGTAATGTCCCCCAAACAATATAATCTGTCTTAAATACTGTTTTAGAACAATAACAATTCGCAAGCAATTTCAAAACAACAGTCACATATCATAATCTGCTAAACTCATGAAAAAATAAATTTCTGACATTTCTGACTCGGTGTCATTCTCAGCCACTGATCACTGCCTCAGCTGTGCTAATATCAATTGGTATACCATATTCGGATATCACATACTCGGAATACAATCTGTTTCAATCAAGATTCATATCTGAACAATTTCTGTATACACCAATTTCAGTTCTCAAATCATTCAATACAAGGTATTCAATTTAGTTAGTCATATGCCACGAGTATATCACAAAATATCATAGATAAACGGCATAAAATCATCAGAATACCTCTGAATACCGGATTCATCAACCCATAATCAGAACTGAAGTACTTTACAGAGAAACACACAATCAGATGTAACTTTCGATCAGTAAATCTTCTAACTGATATTTCAATTCTTTCAAATCAATCAGTATCATTCTGTACGGACTTCTAAAATAAAACCAGTACCTGGTATCAAATCAAGGCGGAAATCACTCTCCCTGATATAAGGCAAATCCGGAATTTCATCTAGAAAGACTTTAGCATTTCTCCTGCTACTGACAAATCAACTCATGGTATATTCATTTTCAGTAATCAACTGAATGCACAAGGAATAACTCCATTCCTTTCGATAATCATCGAATCATAATTAATACGGAAATCAAAGGAATTCAAAATCAAAAATCCTTACCGTACATTATTCATTCTTCGGCCATTTCAAGTCTGAATCTTACCATCTCCTGGTAAGAATCTACAATAGCTCTGTACTTGTTCAATATATTCATATCAATAATGCTGCCAGAATCAGACAATACAAGTACAACATAATCTAACTCATTCTCATTCTCATCTTACTGCAGTATACAATATTTCACAGAATGTCACTGATATCAAATCCTCTCCCCAAAAGGTAAATAGATCAATACTCCAGTAAATACAGACCCAATAGATAAAGCATGTCTCAATGCAATTCATACAAAATTATGTATAAGATGTATTAATATCTCTTAATACATATGCAAAATAATCATAAAAGAAGAGTTACCTGCCACTATATCATCAAGTGCCTCCTGGGTCTGTTCCTCGGTCACTACCACTAGATGATTCTGCTCCCTGAAATCTTCGGGAACCTCTCTGTGGACAAACTCTAGCAAAATGTCCTGACTGTCGGCAGATATGGCAACTACCAAGTACTCCTTGGCATTGCGCTGTGGAATGTCTTCCTCCACAAGTGCTACAGTAAACTCCTGTATAATTTGGGCTAGAACTACTGCAGCTAGATAAACTGCTCGCTAACTTCTTGAACTGCTTCTTTCGAGCTTTCAACTGTTCTTTCTTTTCACTACTGCTGCTACCAATCTCGATTCGAGGAGGTAGTTGCAGTGGTTTTGGTGTTGGAAGAATATACGAGGCTTCCTTTTGTCTCATCAGAACTGTTTCTGCTCTTCTGGCTCTGTTCAGAGTATCAGCAAAGTTATTCGGTTGTTTCACATTCACCAATGTACGTATCTCTAGATTCAATCCCTGGATGAACTGATCAAACATAGCTGCATCATTTCTAGCCACGTGAGGGGCAAAACGTAGCAAGGTGAAGAACTGGGCCAAATACTCATCAATATTCAACTGACCCCGTCTCAAATTTGCAAACTCTGCACTTTTATCCTGTCTATATGATACGGGGAAAAATCTTTGATAGAATTCAACTTTAAAAACTTTCCACGTAATCACTGGACCACGCTGTTCTAAAGCTTCTTTGGTTACCAGCCACCAACTCCTTGCGATTTCCCGTAACTGGTGCCCAATCAGTTTAACTCTACAATCATCTGTGAAACCCAGAAATTCAAATAGCATTTCTATATCCTCTAACCAATTCTCACAATCGACTGGTGTCTCAGTACCCTTCAGAATCGACGGTTGAAACGACTGAAACCTCGTCATCATTGTTTCCATCGGAGTTTCTGACACATCCATCTGATTACTCGAAGTACTACCCAATTCTCGAATTCTTCTCGGAGGTATATCTAATAATCACAAGAGTTAGCAATCACATGAGATAAATCCATCTCAGCCCCTTTTCTGATCAGCTTACCTCTAATCAAGAATTGGTTCTGATCCATTTTCAAATAATACACATTACCAAATCAACTCAGATATTCAGGTAACATGTATCTTCCAAAACAGTAAAACATACTGCAATATTAACATATACAATGTAATTCAACATTATAATAAATCACATGCTAGCAATCACATGCAAGGAAAGAAAACACATTCTACCCCGCTCACTAGCTTCTATCTCAGTCTTAAGAACCTACAGTTTTAGAACCTATTGTTCTGGAACCTAAAGCTCTGATACCACCTGTTGTGAGGACACAGACTTTAATTAAAGTTTTTAATCGTTCTTAGAATTAATCAATCAATTATAATAAACAGGGTCTAAATTTTTTTTAAAAAAATACCAAGCGGAAACGTTATGTAAATCAATCTGAATTACATATTAAATATAATCATACAAATCCTGTATTGTCTACAATAATCCAACTAGGTTCAACTACATATCAGTGCTGACTCCTAATTTATTTCTGAGCCCGGATCTCCACGCTATCTAGTCCAGCCTCGTTCTCTTCTTGACCCTGATCCTGTCCCACCTGTTGTCATGCACACATACAAACCAGACAACAGCCGGATAACTCCGGTGAGAATTACATTCCCAGTATAAATCATGTATACATGCAATCATATAAACAATATAAAAGCATATAACAGATATTCATAACATGTATCAAAATCAGAACATGAATCAAATATTCGTAGCATGTATCATAATCCGAAACATGAATTAATATCAACAATAACCCTTACTCTAAACATGTACCATAATCAGGAACATAAATCAACATCAATCAATGAATCAATATCCGTAACTCTTAAACTCAGACTAGACTCAATCCTAGTTTAGGGATCCCGATTTCCAGACGTTGGCATTCCATATCAATCACCAGTAATAGAAGAAACTCCAATTCTATCCACATTGATATGGTATCGATCACTAGTAATAGAAGAAACTTCAATTCTATCCACATCGCTTGCCAATCGTCCAGTGCCTTATACGTGATAGACATTGGCACTTTCGCCAATTTACTATCTTGTGACATCGTGCAATGTGCCCGTGGCGATCCCGCCACTATCAGGTACTTCTGTCACAAGATCACTCGACTAATACCTGCTTTCTATACATTCATAGAACAGGCATATCCAATCAAATCAATGAACATAATAATAAGAAGTATGTGATTTAGGGAAACTCAAGTATATCATACTATAATCGAGCCGATCTCCTAGTACCACATTGACTTATACCTTTGTCTTTGCGGTCTGACGAAGTCGAAGTCTCGAAGTCAAATCTGTCCATATCAATCTGAAATACAATATCGCATAGGCACAATCTCAATATGGAACTCAATTCAAAATCTATTCTGATCAATACTCAAATCAAACATAATTTGATCAATATCGAATCAAGATACAATCTAATCCATATCGACGATATCACGATATAATTGGAATCACTACTGAATCTGATCAATATCAATTTACTGATGTTTCGACGGTATAACAATACAGTCTCGATATCCCCGTCAATCTCAACATCACAGATATAATACCAGAACTCATCATCAGTATCAGTACAACTCATAATCTGAATAACAATACAACTCTGATATCGAATCTCAATCAAATTAACTTCGAAAATCACAACAATTACATACACAATCTGTTCTTTGATCTGACTTCAATTATACGATGTCTACTATATCAGAAACCCCATATATGATTCATATTCGTTTCTGACAATATCATAATTTCAAATCGTATCTAAACGTAACAAAACTTACGTCCTGTTGTAGCTGTCATCGCTAGGAACTCAGTGCCGTACTCAGATTCAAAATCAGACGGACGGATTCTTCAAAATCAAAATTAAAAGCTTCGAAGGAAAAGTGAAATATCCTAAGCTCTATCCTCGTTTCTTTCCTTCTAAATCTTCAAGAATGAAGTTTGTATATATATATATATATATATATATATATATATCATGTTACACGATAAAACAAAATGTCACTCTTTCCTTCTGCATGCCGCGCGCATATGCGCGCCCAAGCCCCGCGCATATGCGCTTGAAGCTCTATCCGGAAGATTAGCTACTGGAATGCTCGCGCATATGCGCGCACATAAGTCGCGCATATGCGCGAGACCTACTGTCTCGGCATTTCAATACTCGCGCATATGCGCGCCTTCAGCCGCGCATATGCGCCAACTTCTCTGCCATTCTCGCGCATATGCGCCCATTCATGTCGCGCATATGCGCCAACTCTTCTGGACTTCCCCCTTGGCTTCTCGTATGGCTCGCGCATATGTGCTCACACTTCTCGCGCATATGCGCGAGGTCTTCTGCCACTCACGCGCATATGCGCGGCTCCTTGTCGCGCATATGCGCGAGGTGCTCTGTCCTCGCACATATTCCGTGTTTTCTTCCGTCTTTTTGGTCTAATCCTTTCCGTCTATAATCATATCAATTATCGCCAAATCATTTCAGATTATGGTAATCCGAATTCTCGGGCCTTACAATACCGAAGCGGAGATGGCGCGAGGATTGATCCGGGACGAACGTGGCGCTAAAATCCTTGAAGAAAACACACGAAAATTTGATGGAAGATAGAGAGGGAAGGGGCGGCTGCAAGGACTCTTAGAACCCTAGTTTTCTTTCTCAAAAATATTAAAAATCTGAAAATAGACTGTGAATGAATTGTGTGTGTGATTTACGTGTGGTGTGTGTGTGTAAAAGTGTGTGTGCGTGTGTTTAGTAAATTAGGGAGAGTAATAATTTGCTTAATTATTAATTAGCAACTAATTTAAAATATCAACTCTCCCTTAACTATAACAAAAATCTCTAATTAGCAAAATAAAATACATAATGCTAACTTTAAAAGTTTTAAAATTCTAAAATCACTAAATAAATAAATTAGACTTTTAAAAATGCTAAAAACTTAATAACTCTTTTAAAATGCCCCATTCTCAATTAAAAATAAAATACCACATTTAAAAATTGTCGAAATCGTCACCGGTCTCTTTTCCTCGATCCCGCATCGAATAATCGTCTGAAACATGAAACTCAAAAAACATTTAGCGTTCATCACATAAACATAATTAATTTAAAATAATGCAACTTTCACAAATTATGCATCACTAAACTCATTTTAAATTAAATAGATGAATTAACAATTAAATAAATGCATGGGTTATACGTGTACTGATTTTGGGTTCTACAGTTCCTCCCCCACTTAAATAAATTTCGTCCTCGAAATTAAATCTTACCAAACAACTCTGGGTAGCGGATTCTCATATCTGCCTCGGTCTCCCAAGTGGCTTCCTCCACTGCTTGATTCAGCCACCGGACTTTGACCAACTTGGTCACCTTGTTTCGAAGTCTACGCTCCTGTCTGTCTAGGATTTGGACAGGTCTATCCTCATATGACAGATCTGGAGCCAACTGCAATGGCTCGTAGCTCAAAACATGCGATGGGTTAGCTAGGTACTTCCTCAGCATCGAGACGTGGAACACATTGTGTACCCCGGCAAGATTCGGCGATAAGGCTACACGATAAGCTAGTGTCCCAACTCTGTCAAAAATTTCAAACGGACCAATAAACCCCGGACTGAGCTTGCATCTCTTCCCAAATCTCATAACACCCTTCATGGGTGCTATCTTTACGAAACCGTGATCACCTACGGCAAACTCTAGATCTCTTCTTCTCTTATCAGCATAGCTCTTTTGACGACTCTGGACGGTCTTCATTCTGTCTCGAATCTTGACCACCACCTCCGCAGTCTGCTGAACAACCTCTGGACCAAGTTCTGCTCTTTCACCGACTTCGTCCCAATGAATCGGCGATCTGCACTTCCTTCCATACAATGCCTCATAGGGAGCCATACAAATAGATGCTTGGAAACTGTTGTTGTAGGTAAACTCCACTAGAGGTAGCTTTGATTCCCAAGTCCCCTGGAAATCGATCATACAGGCTCGCAATAGATCCTTCAAAATTTGAATTACTTGCTCAGACTGGCCATCTGTCTGCGGGTGAAAAGCTGTACTGAAAAGCAACTTCGTCCCCATGGCTGCATGCAAACTCTTCCAAAAGGACGATGTAAATCTCGGGTCCCTGTCGGACACAATAGAAACTGGGATTCCATGCAATCGGAATATCTCCCTGATATAGAGTTCCGCATACTGCGTCATGGATAAAGTCGTCTTCACTGGCAAAAAGTGCGCTGACTTGGTAAGTCGATCGACTATAACTCAAATAGCATTGGATCCTCTGACTGACCTCAGCAAACCAACAAAGAAATCCATGGTGATATTCTCCCATTTCCACTCGGGAATAGGGAGTGGCTTAAGCATCCCTGCTGGCCTCTGATGCTCTGCCTTCACCTGCTGACAAGTGAGGCATTCAGACACAAATCTGCGGATGTCTTGCTTAATCCCTGACCACCAATACAAAACCTGTAGGTCCTTGTACATCTTCGTACCTCCTGGGTGGATTGAATACGGAGATGCATGTGTCTCTGTCAGAATATCCTCTCTGATAGAATAAACACTAGGCACCCACATTCTACCTCTGTATCTCACAATATCATCTGACACTGTGTAGAGTACAATGCCCTTGGCCTCATCCTTCAGTCTCCACTTCTGTAACTGCTCATCTGAAGACTGACCTGCACGGATACGGTCTAGTAAGAAAGATTGGACTGTCAGATTAGACAGCCTCGGAGCTCTGCCCTTGCAATAAACTTCTAAACCAAACCTCTGAATCTCCGACTTAAGAGATCTCTGTACTGACAACTGTGCTACAATTGTGACTTTTCTGCTCAAAGCGTCTGCGACAACATTAGCTTTCCCCGGATGGTAGCTAATTTCGCAGTCATAGTCTTTTACCAACTCCAACCACCGTCTCTGTCTCATATTCAGTTCTTTCTGCGTGAAGAAATACTTGAGACTCTTGTGATCAGTGAATATCTGACACTTCTTGCCATACAAGTAGTGTCTCCAAATCTTCAACGCAAAGAAAACAACAGCTAATTCCAGATTGTGAGTCGGGTAGTTCTTCTCATGCACCTTCAACTGCCTGGACGCATAAGCTATTACCTGACCATGCTGCATCAAGACATAGCCTAAACCGAGCTTAGATGCATCGGTGTATAACACAAAATCTCCTTGCTCTGATGGCATGGCTAACACCGGAGCTGAAATAAGAGCTTGCTTCAAAGTATCGAAACTCTTCTGCCACTCGTCACTCCACACGAACTTAGCATTCTTCTTGGTTAGCGAAGTGAGCGACACTGCTACCGACGAAAACCCCTGAATAAACTCACGGTAGTAACCGACTAAACCCAGAAAACTACGGATTTCTGATGCATTCTTTGGCTCAACCCATTCTATAACTGCTGCTATCTTAGCTGGGTCAACTTCAATCCCACTGCTAGATATTGTATGACCCAAAAAGCTACCTTCTCCAACCAAAACTCACATTTACTAAACTTCGCAAACAACTTGCAACTCTGCAAAACCTGCAAAACTGTCCTCAAATGCTGGCTATGCTCCTTATGGTTCTTCGAGTAAATGAGAATGTCATCAATAAATACTATGACGAACTGATCAAGGTAAGGCTGAAATACTCGGTTCATGAGGTCCATGAAAATTGCTGGAGCATTCGTCAGTCCAAACGGCATCACTAAGAACTCGTAATGCCCATACCTGGTCCTGAAGGCTGTCTTGTGCACATCTGCATCTTTCACCTTCAGCTGGTGATACCCTGATCGAAGATCTATCTTAGAGAAGAATGTAGCTCCCTTCAACTGATCAAACAAGTCTTCGATTCTAGGAAGTGGGTATTTATTCTTGATCGTCACCTTGTTCAACTCTCGATAATCGATGCACAGTCCCATGCTCTCATCTTTCTTTTTCACAAAGAGCATTGTTGCGCCTCACGGTGAGAAACTAGGGCGGATAAATTCCTTGTCAAGAAGCTCTTGAATCTGTTGCTTGAGTTCCAACATCTCAACTGGAGCTAATCGGTATGGTGCCTTAGAGATTGACACAGTGCCTGGCATAAGATCGATTGCAAACTCCGCCTCTCTCTCTGGTGGAAGACCTGTGATGTCGTCAGGAAAGACGTCTGGGAAGTCTCCGACTACTGGCACATTTGATAATGACAGAGTGGGTATGTCAGGTGCGGAAACAATACTGGCCAAGAAAGCCTGACATCCCTTGGAATTAAGTCTCCATGCCTGCATGCAAGAGATCATGCGAGGGAAACTTCTCCATCTTGCTGGTTCAAATAGAAACTGCTCCATGCCCAACGGTCTAACCAATAGTGATCTATTCTGAAAATCAATCAGGACTCTGTTCTTTGTCAGCCAGTCCATACCCAAGATAATGTCAAATTCTGGCATCTGCAACACAATCAAATCTGCATACACTAGGTGGCCTTGCAGTTCGAGATCAATGTCTCTGACCACGCTAGCAGCCGACAACTCTTCCCTTGATGGGACTTTCACGGAATAATTGACGTCAAGGCCGATGGTCTTGATATCCAAGTGGTTAGCAAACGTCTCTGAGATGAATGAATGAGTGGCCCCAGAATCTATCAAAGCCTTATTAGCTAATCTCTTAATGAAAATATTTCCTGAGAGACGTTAGCACAACACAAAACTTATATCTCAAAATTCTGACCTTAACCGCATGCATAGTAGAAATTATACCCCAAGTCACTCAAAAACATTACTAGCACAGTAATAATCCCAAATAATTTCAACACATGCATAGCAAAGTAATACGATGCTTAATTAAATAGTTTACCAGTCAATAATGTTGTGTCTGGGTTCGCCTCCTGAGCATGCATGGCGAACACTCTTCCCTGTGTCGGTTTGCCTCCACTGTGGGCACTTCTTCAGCATGTGGTCACTCGCTCCGCACTTGAAACATTTACCTGACCCATACAAACACTGTTCCGAGTGCTGGCGGTTGCACTTCGGGCACACCGGGTGCTCTCCCGGCCTCTGTGGCACCTTTGGCTGTGGCACAGGACCCTTGTCCTTTGGCGGTCCCTGATAAGGTTTCTTTCCTGGCTGCCCCTTTAACGGCCTCTTAAACTGAGGTCGCTGCTGCTGCTGCTGCTGTGGAGCCTGATAGGGCCTCTTGCCCTGCCTGTCAGCCTCAATATCTCTCTGATCTTGCTCCGCCGCCAAAGCTCTAGACACGGCAACTGCGTAAGTAGTAGGACCAGCTACTCGGACATCTCGGCACAAGATCGGCCGCAACCCATCCATGAAATGCCTCAACTTTTCCTGGGCATCATTAGCTATCAGGGGCACAAAGTGACACCCCCTTTCGAACTTCCTGACAAACTCTGGAACACTGTTGTCTCTCTGTCGCAGTGTCATGAATTCTCTGATCAGTCTGGATCGTACTTCTTCAATAAAGTACTTGGAGTAGAATACCCCCTTAAAGCCATCCCAAGAAAGGGTCTGCAAGTTTGTTGCCACGGACGCGCTCTCCCACCACAGTCTGGCGTCCCCGGTCAGTAGAAATGTGGCACACCTGACTCTATCTGCATCTTGTAACTCCATAAAGGCAAAAATCACCTCGATGGATTTAATCCATCCTTCGGCTATCATCGGGTCGGTGGTCCCCGAAAAATCATTTGGGCTCATCCGCCTGAACCTCTCGTATACTGCTTCTGGTCTGGGTCTCGCCTCTATGTTTGCCGCAGCCTTGTTCCCCGAAAACTGTGCGAAGAACTACGTCATACCTGCGCCTGCATATATCCGGAGGTGGGGGATTGGCCCTCCCCTCATCTCGAGGCTCTCGGTCCTCTTCCCTAGCTTCACGGTTAACCATACGTCTAGGAGGCATACTGTTCCAAAATTTATCCAACACGTAAACCCAACATGCATGAATATAACATCAAATGCACGTAATTTTAACTTGAAACATGAACATGCTGAAATCATGACTTAATGCTTAATACATAGAAAAATTTAAAAACTTAAAACTTACAGACTTGAGGTGTGACTTCGTGAGCTTCTCGCAACTGGCAGTAGGCGTAATCTTTTATAAGAACACCGCTCTGATACCAAATGTGACGTACCGCACTTTTTTTTCTACTTAAAATTTGCGGAAAAATTAAAAATTTTCTTAAATAAGAAGTAAACCTTCAAAATTTTGATAAAGTAAACCATTCATCCCACAACCATTGTAACAAAAGGATCTCAAAGTAAAGTTCACCAAAATATGTGCTTAATATCTCATAACCAGTAACGTAACTCAAAATATTTTAAACATTCATAAAACTTAAAACATGGCGGTCCTCGGGTTTAGCCTCCCGCTCAGTCCAAGCCAGCTCCTTGGTCCCCACCCCTAGTCTCCTCGAAATCATCATCACCTGTATCGATCAAGTCTAGTGAGTCTAGAGACTCAACACATATAATCTGGAAGTAACAAGTAATACGTAATAAAACCACATGCAGCTTTAAAATAGAACTTACATACTGGAACTTGAACTTGCATATAAAAGCATGATATTACATACTTAACATAGACGTGCCATAGCGTGAAACTTTTCTTAAACATGCTTGCATACTTGAACATACATAAACTTCATTATTTTGCGTTGAGCCATGTTTCAAACCAAGTGACCCATACATAAATACGCCTGAGACTAAACCACAGTACTGAGCTGACAAGGAAGACCCACTGCCACATACATGAGATCCCCGTTCATGCTTTAATGGGTGGATTGGTCCACGTTCATGCTTTAACGCTTTCCAATCCTGATCTAAACCCGTTCATGCTTTAACGGGGTGGATTGGTCCCTGGTCATGCTTTACCGCTTTCCAATCCCATACATAATTGGTCACAAGACATTTAGCATAACTCAAAAGCTTGAAATATTTTCTTTGCACGTCAAACATACTTATTTGGCGTTGAGGGATTCTTTGGATCTCGCTTGGAGCCACTGCTGCACATACTAACATGATTACAAGCACTTAACTTTCATAGCTTAGACGTAGGTGCTCGTGCTCACCACCGAAGTACAAAAATAGCTTATGATATTCTAGATCACTCGGGACTTGACCTCGTTAAATCATCGTACTAACCCATGACATCGAACCCCGAACAATCTCTAAAATGATGTGCGAATATTTCCCAAAAATAAAAGACATGAACTCACTATTGAACTTGAAAAGAAGAAAGAACCAAACGTTTTTACAGATGGGGCCGCGCTCGGGCGGTAATTTGTTACTGCCCGAGCGCCAGATCTTCTGGACGCCTACCCTCGGACAGAAAGAGCGGCGCTCGGGCGGTAAAATATTACTGCTCGGGCGCCGAGTCTTCTGGACTCCGCGACTTGAAGCTTAATACTCCTAACTAAATCATACGAATCGTGAACCAATCCATCGAGACTTATCCTAGGATGCTATAACACTGACTCGACTCCATAAAAACATCTCAAACGACGACACACACCAAACAAGCAACAAATCCGTAAACTCAAATTTTGACACCAATTGATTCCTACGATTTCTAATGCAACCAACGACTATCGACACGAAACGAATCATCAAAACTCATTCCAAACTTATACTCCATATACCTAAACGCAGCAGCGATCGCCCGACGCTTCCCAATGAAGCCTGGAACAAATAAACTTCAAGAACACATCAATAACATATTTTCAAAAAACGCAGTTTGAGCAGTCCCACGAAAATCACCATAACTCACTCAATTTTTATCCAAATATTTCTTATTTTATATCAAATCAAAGGTATCAAAAAGTTCTACGATTTTCATGTTGAAAGTTTTCTCAAATTCGAGACCGAAAAATCGCAGTTTTTAAAAGAACAACAAAAACGATATTTTCAGATCCAGAAACATTCAAAATGCGATCTAAACAATTTCCACTCAAAATTTACACATCACACATGTATTTTTACGCATAAAAACAACGCAACACATACTATGACATGATCGACGTATGAAAAATAGAACATACGTGTCTTATGATGTTAAAGTTTACCGAACCGATGATACCGAAACGGAGATGGCGCGAGGATTGATCCGGGACGAACGTGACACTAAAATCCTTGAAGAAAACACACGAAAATTTGCTGGAAGATGGAGAGGGAAGGGCGCGGCTGCAAGGACTCTTAGAACCCTAGGTTTCTTTCTCAAAAATATTAAAAATCTGAAAATAGAGTGTGAAGGAATTGTGTGTGTGATTTACGTGTGGTGTGTGTAAAAGTGCGCGCGCGTGTGTTTAGTAAATTAGGGAGAGTAATAATTTGCTTAATTATTAATTAGCAATTAATTTAAAATACCAACTCTCCCTTAACTATAACAAAAATCTCTAATTAGCAAAATAAAATACACAATGCTAACTTTAAAAGTTTTAAAATTCTAAAATCACTAAATAAATAAATTAGACTTTTAAAAATGCTAAAAACTTAATAACTCTTTTAAAATGCCCCATTCTCAATTAAAATTAAAATACCACATTTAAAAATTGCCGAAATCGTCACCAGTCTCTTTTCCTCGATCCCGCATCGAATAATCGCCTGAATCATGAAACTCGAAAAACATTTAACGTGCATCACATAAACATAATTAATTTAAAATAATGCAACTTTCACGAATCATGCATCACTAAACTCATTTTAAATTAAATAGATGAATTAACAATTAAATAAATACATGAGTTATACGTGTACTGATTTTGGGTTCTACGGTTCTACTCAAGTGGAAAAGACAAATTGAAGTAATTGATTGATTTTCATGAGATAATGAAATACATTCTATGGGGATAATAATTCTCAATTTGGTCTTCAATATTTTAGACAATTCTTCTTAATTAAGTGTTTTTTTTTATCTTGAAATAGTCTTTTTTTTTTAGACATCTGACCCAATTTGGTATGAATTCCCTTTTTACCCTTCATTTATTTTTTATTTACTTTTTTTTTAATTTTTAATAATCACATCATATTTTCGTAAAATAAATTAAACCTTGTACATTTTGACCAAAATGTCGTCAGGCAGTGTCTGTCGGATTTTATAGTCTACTCCTAACAACCTAACCATATAGTCACATCAATGGTTTATGTAACAGATTTCTTCGAAAACACCTAACACAGCCTTGTTTCATTTTTTAACTCAAGGCGTAGAGTAATAGATTTATTGAAATAAGCATAACATGAGATGAGAAAATCTTGATGATTTTATTTTGACTTATTATTATTACATTGGTAACTTTTTGTAGAGGATAAGATAATTTGTTTAGTTATTAATTGTAGCTGAAAATACAATACACAAACTGAAAGAGAATATTATAATATTTATTTGAAAGAAAATTGAAGAGAATGATCAATGTTTTAAAATTTCTTCTATCTTGATATATATAGAGGTCATTTGTGTATTTAAATCTAGAATTCCGACTTGATTGATAACTTTACATTATTGATTGTCAATTGTTGCGAGTTATTGCTGACAGCTACTTGGGAAGTGGCCCTTTTTACTTTTTTCTGCCGCTCTTGGTAGTGGTTGAATGGTTATATCTTCCACTGATGGAGTGGTTGAATCACACCTTTTTTAAATTTGTTGGGAAGTATGTTACTTTTTAGTGGTCTCCGAGGAAAATATGTCTTGTGTAATTCTTCACCACTTGGACTTGTCTCTCAATATACTTTCGGTCATATCTTGATCGAAAACATTTCTCGAATTCTATCTCTTTTTGTTTTGGGCATTCTGAGCAGATCCCTTCTAACTATCTTCCAATGTGAGCCATGTTACAGAATTTTCGGTGAGTCTCTTTTCTCCTTGGCAACTTACTATTCAACAGAAGATTTTTTTCTTCTCAAACATTTCTTGTGCAAATCAAGTAATTTTTCATGTCATTGTATTTAACATCAAATATCCACTAACTTAATTTTGATAAAATTTTAAAAAAACTTGACTTTGTCTATTTCTGTGAGACAAACCCATAATCACCATGCTCTTCTGGTAGAGATATCATCTTCAGCAAGAGAAGCAATAAGAATTGTTTAATTTACTGGATGATCATTGATGAATTTCTGGACATTCATATCTGACCTCTGGAGCTTGATGAAATGGAAAGTTTCATGTGAACATTTTCTAACTGGTTCTGGTGCTGCTCTAAAGAAGTATAACTCCAGAATAGTTGACATTTGTCCATGTTTCATGAACAACTTCCTAGATCTATTTTGGTAGTGCGGATATTTCTGGGAAACTGAGTGTTGTGGTAAAGACCGAGGAAAGAACACGAAATTCATACCATGATTTGACCTACTTAGGATGGGCATTAGGTTTCATTTAAATCATTGGATATTTTCATGCTATACCATCCCGACTTGTAGCCATGTTAATTTCCGCTCTAGTTTTTAATTTCTCCCAATTCTAATGATATACCTAGAATGGAGAAACTATAAACTCATTAATACCAAAATTAGATTTTCCCTTGTATGTTTGAGGTCTAAAATTAATAGCTTCATCCAATTCCAGAGGTGAAGGGTCGAATTGATGGCTCGAGATAAGGATCTAGAGCTTCAATTTTTTCTTGACCTGACTCATTCAAAAATGATCTCGACTTAGCACTTGTGCTATGGATACTTGAATCCCCTGCTTTAGATATATATCCATGTAATAAAAAAATCTCCCTTTGAGAAACCAATAGTTTCTGAATAGCTTGAATGATAAGCTTTTGTAATACAGACCAAACTGATATAAACATGTAAATAAAATGTAATTCGATCAGAGACAATGCTAATTTGTTTAACTTTTTGTAGCTCACCTACAACTTCTACATTTAGAGTAATCTCGTTGAATTCGTTTTGAATCATTTTTAGGTAAATACTTACATGCCTTTGCATATTCATGATGGCATCAACATCCAATTTGTGTATCTCTTTTTAAAATCTGTAAGAATATTTTTAGGAGATTTGATAATAACAATATCAAAAATATAATTTTGACATAAAGCTTGTCATATCAATAATCTATCCTTCTCGGAGTTAAATTGAATTCAATTTTTCAAGAAATATTTAACCCGTCTATAATCAACTTTTAAGGTAAATTTCATAGTTTCATGCCCCAACCCCGAGACTTATAGACATCGGCGTCATTCAACATCACACGATATAAAGAAGCAACCTCGTAGTTTAAAAAAATCTAGCCAACCAGTTTAAATCATAATCAACCTTGTCTTTACGAATGATAAGATATAACCAAATGCGAAAGCATCTTAAAACTTGAATTAAAAATTTTAGAGATTGGAAATAAATAATCTTCAAGGGTTCTCTATCACTAGCCCCAGAATTGATATTTTTCTTCATCTTCTACTTGTTCTTCGGACTTATCTTGAGATGAGAGAGTAAGGAGTGAGTGTTTGTAGAAATACTCAGCAAATGGGGTCGCTCAGGCATATACATGGTTTTTCGAAAAGTATCATAGTATGTCATAACATATTTGTTTATAATCATAATGTACAACGTATAACATAAGCGCTGAAATTCATCTACATTTCATAGTTACTAATATCAGTCATTAATTTTTAAACCTCTAGGGGGACGATGTCATAATGATGGTTGTATCCCACCGTATCAGGGTCATAAAGTTATCGGATTATGTAATTATCACTCATATCCAGTTGAATCATAACAATGCTAAAACGTAGGATAGTTTTAATTGTAACACAAAACGAATGAAGCATGCTCACATGAAACTTTCAAAAACATAATTGAAATAAACATTTTAAAACAAGCCCACTTACCTTAATCTTGAATAAAAAATGGGAAAAAGGTTGTTTGGCTCGAAAATCTTGAAGAATTGCTTCTTGTATTCGGAAAGCATCTGGAAAGAACTTTGATAACTCGATAGAACCTTGGCTTGAAAATTTGACAAAACTTGGAGAGAACCATATTTTAGAAAAATTGGTGATAAAGCTTGAGATTTTTGAATTTGCTTGTTTAGCGGCTGGATGTAGACTATTTTTCTTGTCCAGATTCAGATTGTAATAAGACCAAATTTTGAATTTTCTTGCTTCCTTGTTGGACAAGAGTTGTCTTACATGTATTATTTTTTTCTGAAATTGATTGATATAGTAGCCCCATGCTTCAAATTCTTTCATGTATTTGCACTTGATTTTAAAATTTCATTGCATTTATTAGGCTAGATAAATTCAAAAATTTTGGAAATATACGCAAAAATGATTCTTACAATAATTTTGAAAATGCATGCCCTAAAGAGTTAAAATTTTTGTTTCCCTCTCATCCCTCCCTCCTTATCGAAAGTTTCATCCTCGAAACTCGAGTTGGATTGCTCTTTGAGAAATTAATATTGCTTGCATATTTTCTCTTCAAGCTATCATGTATCCTTTGTTCTGTGTGGTTAGACTATTGTAACTTGACGTAAGGAAATGGTGCGTCGCCTTAGTACTTAAACCTTGGTGTCCACAATCCGAATATGGACCTCTTCATACTTCAACTCTTCCCCACATTACCCTCGTTCATGAGCGGTCCAACTTCCAAAACATGGTTTGGGTCCAGATGTGCTTCTTAGCTGGGACACGTGGAAGATATTGTTAATCTTAGACATATTTGGTGGTAATGTCAGTCTATATTCCAGTGTGCCCACTTTATCCAGAATTACGAAAGGTCCTGCATATTGGGGGTTTAGTTTTCCAGCCTTGTTAAATCGAACAACCCATTTCATTGGTGAGACTTGAACGTAGGTCTTTTCACCGTCGTTGAATCCCACGAGACTTCTTTTCAAATCAACCCAACATTTATGTCGGTCTTGAGTTGTTCTGAGTCTTTCTTTAATGATTGCTATCTTGTGCACTATCACTTGAATGAGATCGGGTCTGACAATAACTTTTTCTCCCACTTCATCCCAATATAAGGGTGATCGACATTTTCGTCCTAACAAAGACTCATAAGGAGTCATCCCAATACTACTATGATAGCTGTTATAATAGGAGAATTTGATCAGTGGTAGGCGCTCGCTCCAGTTTCCATTAAAATCTAGTGCACATGATCGTAGCATATACTTAATGATTTTTATTGTTATCGAAGTTTGGTCATTGGTGTGTGGTGACAGGCCGTAGTGAGGGTAACCTTAGTCCTCATGGCTTCTTGGAAGCTCTTCGAAAAATGTGAGACAAATATCGGATCTCTATCGGATATGATTCTTGTCAGAACTCCGTTTAATTACACAATTTTGTCCATGTACAGGGTGGATAATTTTTCAAGGTTGTAACTCATTTGGATCGGTAAAAAATGCGCAGAATTTGTGAGTCTATCCACGAATACCCATATCTCATCGTAGCTTTGCCTTGTTTCTGGAAGTCCTACCCCCAAAATCCATAGAAATATGTTCCCAATCACATATGAGGATTTCTAATAGTTGCAGTAGCCCTCCAGGTCGCTGGTTCTTGGCTTTAACCTGTTACATACTTTGCTCCTTGAGACAAATTATGCGATGTCTCTTTTCGTTCCACCGTACCAAAAGCTTTCTTTCAGGTTTCTATACATTTTCGTTGTCGGGTGAACCAAATATTTTGACTTGTATGCTTCAACTTCACTTTTTGTCAAATATTGTCAATGTCTAGCACGCATAATCGTCTTTTCATCTACATAACTCCATCTTGATCTACTTCAAAATATGTTGTCTTTCCATGTTTGTTTTGTCCTTTGAACTTTTTTAATGCTACCATCTCTACTCTGATTTAACTTGATTGTCTCTCGAAGGAATGGTTGTGTGAAAAGTGAGGCTATGATTATTTTATCCCATGTTTTTCCGACTTAAAACATCAACTACCTTATTTGCCTTGTCAGAGTGATAGCCTATTGTCAAGTCATAGTCTTTGAGTAACTCCATCCATTGTCTCTACTTCATTTTAATTCTTTTTAGATGAAAAAATACTTGAGTCTTTGGTCTGTGAAGATTTAACACTTGATACCTGGAGATAGTGTCTCAAGATTTTCCAAGCAAAAACCATTGCCGCTCACTCGATATCCTGATTAAGGTAGTTCTGCTCATATAGGTTCAATTTTCTGGATGAATAAGCAATGACTCTTCCTTCTTTCATGAGTAATCTTCCTAGACCTTCTTTCGTTGTGTCACTGTAAATGGTAAACTTATGATCCTCGGTAGGCAATACAAACACCGGTGTGGATGCAAGCTTCTCCTTCAATGTTTGAAAGCATTTTCACACTCCTCATCAACGTAAAATACCAAGAATGTCACTGCACTCCCACTAAATTTTTTGTACACACAATGTTCCTCAGGATTATTAACAAAATCAAACTCTTTGATAGTGTTGTCAAATATGAGGTTCCATCTCCTTGATTTCTATTTGAGTCCATAGATGGATCTCTGAAGCTTACGTACTTTATGCTTACTTCCTACTGATGTGAATCCTTTAGATTGAGACATGTAAATCTCTTCCTTAATGTTGCCATTAAGGAACGCTGTCTTTACATCCATCTGCCATATTTCAGAGTTATATCATGTTGCTATGGCTAGCAATATCCTAATGGACTTGAACATCGCGATTGGAGAAACAGTTTTCTCATAGTCAGCTCCTTGCCTTTGAGTACACCTTTTAGCTACGAATCTTGCTTTGAAGGTCACTACCTTCCCATCCGCTCCAAGTTTCATTTTGTAAATCCATTTGCATCCTATGGGAAAAATTCCCTCAAATGTATCTACTAAGGACCATACTTGGTTCGAATACATGGAGTCCATCTCGGACTGCATGGATTCAAGCAGTTTAGATGAATTGACATCAGATAGTGCTTCCTTGAAATTTCTTGGATTACATCCAGGAAAGGGCTCACCTTGGCCCTCTTCAAGAAGCAGGCTTATCCTATTAGGCGACCTTGAGACCTTTTCGGATCTTCTAGGATCTTGTGTTTCTACGACTGCCTGTTGGGGTGTGGGCTGTACTATTTTTGTAGTGGGTGATTCCCGAATTTCATCGAATTCTATCATCCTGCCATTTCTATCTAATAAAAACTCCTTCTCTAAGAATGTGGCATTCCTCGAAACAAATACCTTTGTCTCATTGAATCATAGAAATAATATCCAACAGAATTCTTTGCCTATCCCACAAAGTAGTACAAATTGGCTCTACTATCCAATTTGTCTCCCACTCTCTACTTAATGTAAGTAGGACATCCACATATTTTTAAGTAAGAATATTTGGGTGGCTTCCCATCCATATCTTATATGGAGTTTTATCCACTGCCTTTGTATGGACTTGGTTCAACAACTTTGCCGCTAGTTCAAGCACAAATCCTCAAAGGGGTGGTGATAATTCAGTGAATCCCGTCATAGGTCGAACTATGTCCATCAATTTTTGATTGCAACGTTCTAACACACCTTTCAGCTGGGGTGTGGCAGGAGGAGTCCACTGTGAGAGAATCACATTCTCTTTAAGGTATTCTTGAAACTCAGTACTTAAGTATTCTCCACCTCGATTTAATTGAAATGTTTTAATAATCTTCTCTAATATCTCGACTTCTGCTTTAAATTCTTTGAACCTTTCAAAGGCTTCAGACATGTATTTTATTAAATATACATAGCCATACCTTGAATGGTCATCAGTAAACATAATGAAGTAGGATTGGTCATATTTGGTACTAACGCTTAACGGGCTACACATATGTATGGATCAAATCCAATAGATCATGTGCACGTTCCATTTTATCTAGGAAAGGGGCTTTGGTCATTTTTCTCTTCAGACACGACTCAGATGTCTCTAGAGAGTTTATGCCTGATAAATCAAACATTCCCTCTCTCACTAGATCGTGCATCCTTCTTTGAGAAATATGTCATAACCTAGCTTGCACAAGTGTGCTTGATTTAGACCATCTCATTTTCTTTTATTTGTCGTTGTTGTTATCGTGTTTCCTTGGACATGGTTGTTTGGAATATCTTTTATTTTTAAGTTATAGAGATTGTTTTGTGTTTCGCCCATTCCAATCAAACATTCATTCTTGTAAATATTGCAAATACATTTGATAAATAAACAAGAAAATCCATCTTTATCAAGCATATGAACAAAAATATATTTTTAACCAAGTCTGTAACAAACAAAACATATCTTAAAAACAATTTAAAATTATTTTTTAATATTAAATAAGAGTCTCCAATAGCCTGTGCAACAACCATTGCTCCATTATCATCCTCATGAAGGTCTGACCTTCTCGCAACCTTCTACTTCTTGTCACCGTTTGCAAATTATTGCATAGATGAGATCCACCTCCAATGTCTAATACCCAAGAACTTGAATTAATTGAGACAATTATTTCAATACAAAATATATCGTTGTCAGAACCTTTCTGGGCAAGATACTAGTTACAATTCTGCTTCTTCTTGTAGTGGAAGCAAACGTCTTCTACCTTTTCAGGCTTTTCGAGCCCTTTAGAAGCGTTTGTAGCTTGCTTCTTACTGGGTTTGTTTTCCTTGAAAGGACGAGAACACTTCTTACCCTTCTCTTTTGGCCCTTTCTTTGTCCTAGACAAAGAGGCCATGTATTAAAAATATATGTACACATCTTTATATCTACATATGAAATGTATATATAAACATTAATATATTAGCACATACACATTTAATACATGCATAGACATATTAACTAAATTAAATAACTATTATTTAATTCATTTATATAATTTATTAGTTAATTAATTCTAAAATCTACTAAAATATATTATGATATTTTGTACATATTAGTAGTCACCACTACTAATACTATCATTTAATCAATAAATTCTAAATTCAATAAATAAATTATTATGAACTCGTTATAACCCATATCGAAGATCTGACAGCGCCAATGTGTTAAGGATACAAGTCTTGTTCATATAATGAAAAAATTGTAAATTAAAAATTTCCAAGATCAAAATTTTCACTTATCATATTGGGCAGCTGGCAGTTTAGTGAACTCATTCACCAAAACAGGCAGTTACACTCTCCTTCCTTAATTATCAATTAAGTTAACTTCTATTTATTCTATCTTATGGAATCAACGTATAAAATCCTTTATAAGCATTATGTTTGATCCACATCAAACTACAGCCATCAAATTCAACTCTGATAGATCAGTTCTAGGAAGTTGCGAGGGTGCTTCAAATACAATATTCTCAATGAGCTGCAATAGCTCGTATTCTAAGAAAGTAAACACCGATGAAATAAAATACTCGAAGTAATAATTCGTTAAGAAAGCTAATCAATTTAAAGCTTTTAACTTGTGTAAACTGATTAACTGATATAAGAAGGATCAGTTCTTGCATCTATCAGTTCAGTACCATAACTGACTGATAACAGCTGGACTTGATCAAATCAGTTTGAAAACAATAGTAAAACAGTTAAGTACACAAGATATGTTTATGGATGTTCAGAGACTTCAACTGCTCCTACGTCACCCTTCTACCACCTCGGGTAGGTTCCACTAGAAGAATTTGATTTATACAATGCCTTGTACAAACCTACTCAGCCTAAGACTTACACTACTGCCTAACTGAACTCCTAGCCTAGACTGAAGGCAACACCTTCCAGCCAACACTTGTTTAACATATATGTGTCAAAGAATACATACACAAGTTTATTGTCTTTGTACAAGACTCACTCAACTATTCAATAAGCGCTCTCTGTATATGTGAGTGATTGTGTGTGAGTGATTGTGTGTGAGAACTGATCTATGAATACAACACTAAAGTGTTCTCACACACTGAGGAAATCGTGCTTCTAATCTAAGCTGATAACACGTTGAAGTTTTCCCTCAAATCTGGGCTAATTGCTTCTTGTAAGCTGATATGCGTTGAGCGTGCCCTTCTCTGTTGATTTAACACACTTGTATATTTTTCCACACTTGTATATTGATGATCTTGGTATGGTATTTATAGAGGCAATGAGACCGTACACCAAGACTCAACAAATATGTTCGTTGCAGTTTGAATTCGTTCTTGGTTTTAAGCTCTGCTGCAACATTCACTATTGTACTTTGATCGTGCAATTGCTTTTATACCATTGTACACAACTGGAATGATTCCACTTAGATAAGAATGTCGTGTTCTGCAAACTGGTCGGCTCCTAACTGATGTTCTGAACTAGTCTTGAATTGGTGTGGTGAAATCAGTTGGCTCGTCAGCTGAACTGATATCACTGCTTCAGTTGAACTTGTCAGCTGGGCTCTTCATCAGTTGAGCTCTTCATCAGCTGGCCGAGCTTCTGAAGTTCTTATGCTGAACCACCAATCACCTGGACAATCAGTTGAACTGATTCAATTTGGGCAATCAGTTGGCGCTTTCAGTTTTGCGTCTCGATAGCTTCAGTTTGGCTCGTTAACTGATCAGTTCGAATTCTGATCAGTTCTAGTTTCTACGCACTTATTAAAATAATTAGAAACAAAATAGAAAGTTTTGTTAACATCAAAATCAAGATTGCGAACATGAAATGTTCTAAGAAACTCTTTGAACTTTGACTTTCTCAATGGGAACATAAAATCTGATAATTGTGACCCTCGATAGTATAGGAATACAGCTAGCTGTGGGTTCACATCTCCATGTGATGGATTGGTTCGGGCACCTTTGAAGATGCTTCAAACACAATATTCTCATTGAGCTGCAATAGCTCGTGTTCTAAGAATGTAAACACTGATGAATTAGATCGAGTTTGGTTAAAAAACAAGCAAAAAGTCACTACAAGAAAAAACCAAAACAACAACGCACATACGACAACGGTTTTTACTAAAACCGTTGTCATATGCTTTTTAACAACGGTTTTAGTCAAAACCATTGTCGTATGTTCGTTTCTTAAGCAAAAGACAACGGTTTTATAAAAATCGTTGTCTTTTGCGGCTCAAAGACAACGGTTTTTAGTGTCAATGACAACGGTTCTATAAAAACCGTTGTCTTTGAGCGTTTTTTAGGGTCAAAGACAACGGTTCATAGAACGTTGTCTTTGAGAATGTTTTTTTGGACAATCGACAACTGTTTTATAAAACCGTTGTCGATTAGCGTGTTTTTTGGACAAATAACAACGATTTGGAAAAACTGTTGCCATATTTAGCGATGGGTTTGCTGAAACCGTAGGTTCAGCAAACCCGTCGCTAATTTAAAAATAACGATGGTTTTGCTTAAAACCGACGCATGTTTTAAATTAGCGACGGTTTTGTTTAAAACCGTCGCTATATTTAGCGACGGTTTTGCTAAACGTCGCTAAACTTAGCGATGGTTGTAAACAAAACCGTCACAAATTTAAAATATGCGACGGTTTTGAAATTAAAGCAACTGTTTAAGCAAAAACCATCGTCAATTTTCTATAAATATCCGCACTTTCGGTCCATTTTCCTCCACACCACTTCACAACACTTAAAATTTTTCTCTCTTACACGATTTTAGTTTTGATTTAGGGTAAATTTTTTCGCTTTAATTTTTGGTAAATATTTGAGGGTTAGTTAAGTTCATGAATATTATTAGCTTGGTCAAATTGTAAGTTTTTTTAGAGTTGTTAAATTATTAAAAGTAATTTTGTTTTGTTTTACTAAAAATATTAGCGACGGAAATCATGAAAAAACCGTCGCTAAAATTAGCGACGGACTTTATGGCAAACCGTCATTAATTTCGCTAATTAGCGACGTTTTTGCATAAATCCGTCGCTAATTAGCGATTGTTTTTCATAAATCCGTCGCTAATTTTATTTGCAACGATTTTTGAAAAACCGTCGCAAATTGTAGCTACAACAATGGTAAAAAACCGTTGTCTTTGAGCGAACCCTTTAACCACAGGGGCTTTAACAACGATTTTTCAGGACATACGACAATGGTTTTTCACCGTTGTCGTATGTCTTTTTTCTTGTAGTGAATACTCGAAATAATCATTCGTTAAGAAAGCTAATCAGTTTAAAACTTTTAACTTGTGTAAACTGATTAACCGATATAAGGGGGATCAGTTCTTGCATATATCAGTTCAGTTATGGTGATAACTGAACTGATAACAGTTCGAACTGATAAAATCAGTTTGAAAACGATAGTTAAACATTTAAATACACAAGATATGTTTATGGATATTCAGAGACTTCAACTGCTCTTACGTCACCCCTTCTACCATCTCGGTAGGTTTCACTAGAAGACTTTGATTTATACAACACCTTGTACAAACCCACTCAGCTTAAGACTTACCCTACTGCCTAACTGAACTCCTAGTCTAGACTTAAGGCAACACCTTCCAGCCAACACTTGTTTAACGTCTATGTGTTAAGGGCTACATACACAAGTTTATTGTCTTTGTGCAAGACTCACTCAATTGATCTTTTAAGCTCTACTCTCTGATATATGTGAGTTTGTGTGAAAACTGAACAATGAATACACCAGGAAGGTGTTCTCACACACTGAGGGAAAAGAGCTTCTACACTAAGCTGATAACACGTTGAAGTGTTCTCTCACAACTGGGCTGATTACTTCTTGTAAGCTGATAATGCTTTTAGCGTGCCCTTATTCTTCACACAATCTTATAGTTCTTGATGTCTTCATTGATCTTCATCTTCTATTTATAGGCGCAAAATTTGATCGTACAGTGAGACTCAATTATTGTATATGTTGCATTTTGAAACAATTCCTCGATATTTGTCATGTACTTTCTGACAACCATTCTGGAACGTTTTGGCTTTAAACACTGATGCAGCGTGACTGGACAATTGCTTTTGTACCTTTGTGCACAGCTGAATTCCATTGAATAAGCATGTCATGTTCTGCAACTGATTGGTTCTAACTGATGCTCTGAACTGGTCATTTGAAATGATCTTCAGTGGGCTGGTGAAATCAGTTGACTCGTCAGTTGAATTGATTTCACTCTTTCAGTTGAACTGATCAGTAGGGCTCTTCATCAGTTGAACTCTGCATCAGCTGGCCAGGCTTCTGAAGGTCTTCTGCTGAACCACTTATCAGCTGGACAATCAGTTTAACTAGTCTTTGGATATATTAGTTGAACAGTTTCAGTTTGAGCGATCAGTTGGTGCTTTCAGTTTGCGTCTCGATAGCTTCAGTTTTGGCTCAATAACTGATCAGTTCGAATCTTGATCAGTTCCAATTTATGTGCACTTATGTAAAATCATTTGAAACAAAATAGCAAGTTTTGTTAACATCAAAATCTGGATTGCGAACATGAAATGTTCCAACACCATGTGATTCAAAATAACATTTATTCTTATTCGATCTTATCTTAATTAGCCCCATTATTTTTCATCAACTCCTTGATCAAGAATGTTAGAACTCATTTCTGATTGCGCCCATTGGATCATGGTAAGAACGTCTGGTAGCATCGCCCCATGATCCCCTAGGTATAGCTGATAGTGCCTGCAAGAACCTTAAGTCATGGTTAGCATACAATACGGTCTCTTCAACTCATATATCCTGACTGAATCTGCAATCATTGGTATATTGAGAGTTGCATATGAATTCGATAATGATGTCTTTGAGTAATAATAGTGACATGGTATATGCAACTGAGGAAACACCTTTCCAAAATGCACATGTCTTACACTGGCCAGAGATTTCTTGCTCTATTAACTTATCAAACCACATAGGATATCTTCACCCGTAGGCAAACGTTGAATCCCAGAATACAATGCATTTGCTCTTACATATCTCGAAACTACACTCAACCTCGTTACCTGATGACCCTCAATGGAGTCGATAAATAGATCAAATGCATGCTAGTACGCAAAGCCCCTACATTGTCCTGGGTCAAAGTACTAATGGTTTACAACCATAACCGCGGACCATTCCACTCGATAAGTGAGAGCCACTTGAACAGTCAAAGGGACGATTGTTCAGTGCATCATCATATGATCACCCATCTATAAGATTGGACATCTTCATATTCTTAACAATGAAATATGGAGTTTTCATCACAGATGCTAGTCTCGAGCTCAAGCGATCTTTATCCTTATTTTAGGCTGTCGATTAGACTAGGAACCTGTTTAAAATATATGGTACACTTCCTAACGAGTTTCATTATCTTATGTTAAAAAGAAGACCTCATGGTAGCTATTATATATATAAAAGACTTTATCTATGCAACTTGTATGAGTATATAAATAAAGCATAATATCATAATTGGATAAAATTGTAAAATATTATTAAAATAAATATCGTTTTTACATTAGACTCAATAAAGTCAAAGCCACGAGTTGGCTCGCTGGGCCCCTAATAAGTCTCAAAACAGATATTGGCAAACCGATTGGATATCAGAATTAAAGATCAGAACTTAATGTGATATTCGCAGAACTGAAATAGCTAAACTGAAAATGAAGCTAACAGAGCGTTCAAACTGAAAGGGCATCAGTTAAAACTGATTAACAAAACTAGACCAACTTAAGTGATCAGTTTGAATCCTGATCAGTGGTCACTTTATCAGTCGCAATTTAAATTTCAGTAGACAAACTGACATTCTGTACTTGAGCATATCAGTCGGTACATAACAGTCTGATACCTCGTACTTTTGTCAGAAATATGTCTACATGAACAAAAAGACGACTCAACAGACATAATTAACAAATGCATTCAATGTTACTGTTGAAATTGAAGACTATATATAGCTAAGGAGTTCAGTTGTGGAAACATACATAACAACGAGAGATGATTTCACGTGGATTTCAGTTACACGACTACTCATAGAACAATCAGTTATCAAGTCATTTGCCTTTCATTTTAGAGCTCATATCTAGTTTGCAAATCGCAATCTCAATCTCAAACTTCACTGATTTATTCATAGCAATCAGGATACCATTCGATCTATTCAATTATAAACTGATAAGTGTAAGAAAAGCTAAAAAGTTCAGTTTGGAAGTGTTTAAGCCTAATGAAGTGGGTTGTTACATCATTTGTATTAATCAAAGTCTTTTAGTGAAAACATATCTTTGATATAGAAGGGGTGACGTAGGAGCATTTAAAGTCTCCGAACATCCATAAAAATATGTGTGTTCATTTTTCCTTACCTTCATTTTTTACAATACCCTTCTCAAAATGTTCAAATCTATCTCTCAGTTTATTTTTGCATTAATTTAATTAACTGATTGATAATGACATACAAGATTTCGAGATCAGTTATTCAAAGAACTGACTCACATTCAAAAAAGAACTCAAAAAACCTAAGTGTTTATTCAACCATCCCCCTTCTAAACACTTTACCCGAGTTAACCGATAGTAACAAGTGGTATCAAAGCGGTTAAATCTTGGTTTTGAATACTTCCAAATACATATATATGATAACCATGATTTCCTTCAACAAAATTCCTATGTTTTCCAGATAAGAATTCGATGACTAGAAAATTAGAATGCAGGATAACTTAGCTGCACAAGATGATGAAATGTGTTACATTATAAAATATTGACCAATAAAAATCATTAAATAAAACACTGTTGTTGCTCTAACTGATGGAGCACCACATCGCATTGAGAAACCACGTGATGAGTGGACAAGTGAATACAATAAGAAAGCCAACTTGGATAATGTTGCCAAGGATATAATGTACAAGACGCTGGATAAGAACACTTTCAACAAAATAAAGATGTGCAAATCTTCCAAAGAAATTTGGGAGAAACTGATTCAGCTACGTGAAGGCAATGAACAGACCAAGAAAAATAAAATTTCAGTTATTGTAAAAAAATTTGACAACATTAGAATGAAATCTAGTGAATCGATGAATGAAGCATTATCAAAATTTAATGAACTGGAAAAAGTGTATTTAAATAAACAAATTTCACTGAAAGTGATGCGTGGTCTTCCCAATGACTGAGATGTCAAGACAATGGCCATGCGAGAATCAAAAGATCTCAACAAAGTGGAACTTCATGACTTGTTTGCTGATATAAAAGCATATGAATTCGAGATGCAGAAAAGAGAGGGTAAACCATCAGTTCCACCAGTCACAAATGCTCTAAATGCTCTGAAACTGGAGCCAACCATTTTAGCTGAGAAGACCACTGAAAAACTTGGAAATGACACGATGTCATTGTTTGTGAGAAAATTCAGAAGGTTCATGAAGAAGAACCAATGATCATTCCAGAAGCACTATCATAAGAATGAGTCCGACGATAAGCCGAATGCTTGCTACAACTGTGACAAAATTGGTCACTTCATAGCTGACTTTCCTAAGCCAAAGAAGGACAACAAAATCAATTGAAAAGGGAAAGAATCCCTATGAGCATAGAAAGAGAATTAAGGATGACAAGAAATCATTCAGAAAGAAGCGTGAAGCCTTAGTAGATGAAAAAAACAAGTTCAAATGGGCAGAAACTGATAGTGACACATCAAACTCTGAGAGCTCAAACATCTCAAATGATGAAGAAGAGGTGAAATGCCTCATGGTTAATGATGCTGAGTTGGAATCTAACAGTTAACATGTATTTGATTTCCGTTCAACTGATTTTACACGAGAACTTATTTCAACTTTGCATGACATGGTAAACGAGTACCGAAATCTTGCTCTCTCATATGAGAAAGCTAAATCAAATCAAATTGATCCTAAAGATGACAAAATTGAAACTGATTGTTCACAATCAGTTGATCTGTCGAATCTAAAAAAGGAAATTACAGAGCTGACAGCTGAAAAGGATGAGAACCAGTTTGTGATTCAGAAGTTAGATTCTAAAAATTCGAGACTAACTGATCTAATCCAGATCTAGAACAAGTCGTCAGTTACACTGATAAGATGCAAGGACGACAGAAATTAGTTGGAGATAAAACTACTTTAGGCTTTAACAGCCAGAGTGATCCTTCATCAAGCGGTACAAAGCCAGAACTGAACATGTGCAAAGAGAAATACATTCAGTTTGTCAAATCATTTATGGCACATGAACAACCTGAGCTTTGTAAGCCAGTTTAACAAACGATGGAAAAGACAAACAAGGCTAATAGACATGGGATTGTATATAGCCCAAAGAGTTCAACTGACATGCATAGATGATATCCTAAATGGTCTAGTTATAACAAGCAGAACTCTGTTAATGACTATTACAATCAGTACTATAACTATAAGCCAGTTCAGATAAGAAATCGGATGAACAAGGCAAATAAAGCTAAAACGCATATTGTATCAACTGCACACAACACACCCCACACACAAAAGTTTGGTAAATCAATTTGGAACACAGCGACTGGAAAGTCAGTTCGACTGATCCAAGTCTGAGTTCTTAAATGACTAATCACTTAAAGACCTAAATAGATTTAGGTACCAAGTTTATTTATTATTTGTAATTGCATGTTGCAGGTAAACTGACCAACAAAGATTCAGTCTGGTACTTGGAGAGTGGATGTTTGAGACACACGATTGGAGACGCAAATTTGATATCACGACTCGTCACATATTCAGGTCCCAAAATCAGTTTTGGAGACGCTTCACAAGATAGAACCATGGGTAGGGGTAAGCTTATCCATTGTAAAATTATTATTGATAGACAACCATAAATATAATTTAATTAGCATTAGTCAGTTACGTGATCATAATTACTCAGTTGATTTAAATAAACATGCTTGTACTGTTAAAAACATATCTAATATTATGACAGACAATAGATGTGGAAATACATATAAGGTCAGTTGGAGAAATCAACCTAATGAACTAGTTTGTTTTGTAGCTTCAAATCAATCTAAGAACTGGTTATGATATAAGAGGTTGAACCACTTGAACTTCAAAACCATTACTGTAAAGGGGCCTAAAACTCCTTTCTTGAAAATTTGCGGAAAATTAAAAATTTTTCTTTTTAAAAGAACTTAAATGGCCTCATTCATAAAATCACTGGGGAATCAAGTTCAATGTTTAAAATAATAGCAGCGGAAGAAAATAAAGTTTGCCAAAAATCACAATTTAAAAATATCCAACAACTGATAAAAATTGTTTGCGGAATAATATAACAACTGCTGCACTGAGGTCCTCGGGTGCCACTACTGCCGACCCAAGCTGGCTCACTGGTCCCCGCCCTCGGCCCTGACCTCATCAGTACCTACAACAATCAAGTCTAGTGAGCCTAAAGACTCAGCATGCATATATCACAGGTAACGAGTAAAAATCTGAATTAAAAATATGCATGAGTTAACATATCCTGTCCTGAGGCATACTGAAAATAATCTGTACTGAGAAATTATAATACGTGCATAATTGAACTGGAAATCACTGTAAAAATATTTGCTCCTTGGAGCCTGTACTGAAATATCTGGTAAAATTTTCTGTTGAGATTATGTTTTACGCCTGTGGCCACTGCACTAAGCTGAACTGATCGGTAACTGGCTACCGGGGAGGCTGAAACTGAACTGAGCTGGCCGGTCACTGGCGACCGGGTGGTACCATACTGAACTGATCGGTCACTGGCGACCGTATAAAATAACACTCCCACATAGTGAATGAACCACAATCCATATCGCATAAATATCAAAAATAAATCATTTTCTATTTAATGCACGTAAAATAATTAACTGGCGTAATGAAAATGTCCCGTAATTTTACCAACTGGATTGGATTGGATCGTTCCCAGGCTCACTGCAACCTAACTGTGCCATGAAAAATATGCAATAGCTTAAACTTGACCAAATATGCAATTTACGTTCAAAAGATGCGACTATGACGCCTAATGACTTCGCATTTAATCATGACTCCGAGCCAACTTGAACCGACACTGAACCGACGTATAGTCATGATTAAAATACGCTGAAAAATCATAAAATAATGCTCCTAAAATGATAGGGTCGAAATCTAGGTGAAATGGAGGCCAAAACACGAAACGCTCTTTCGAGAGTCAATTTGGCACATTGCACCGTAAATTCTCGTACGACCTCAAAAATGATCCAAATGATGAACGGTCAAACACATGACCTTCCCAACTCAATGAGACACTATCCAGTCCAAGGCCATGGGCTAAAAGCCAACCAAGAACTCAAACAAGCCTTCTAAACGACACAGCAACTTGCTGTAATTTCCAGCAGCTGCGCAACTACAAGACTCGCGTTGGTTTCGAGACTATCGGCCATTAGGGGCGTGAACCACCAACCAGAGACTCTTACCAACATCCCAAGGAATGATTTGAACCATGGCTAAGGGCCCTAGGCCAGCCACAATCCGCATCACACCATAACTCAACCGAAGGGTCCAACCGAGAGCATCTTGAATGCGTGTGTAGTGTTTATGCTATGATCGATGTCTCGTGTCGTTCCAATGGCCATTTGATTGACCATGGCACGATCTAGACATCTAGGAGCATGATATGAACCGTGGCTAAGAGCCATAGGCCAACCAAGATCCATACCAAGCAACCAAAAGAAACGAACCAAAAGCTGTCCAACCGAAGTAGCCGAAGGGGTATAGGGGCTGTTGTGATGTTTTTATTAAAAACCGATGAACCATGGACCAAGCCACCAAAAGGGAAACTTAGTCACGTCTTAGAAATGCTAGGGAAGTGATCCAACCATGGCTATAGGCCCTTGGGGCAGCCAAGATCAGATCCTTCCTCCATGACAACAAACTGAATTTTTCGAACAACATTTCTGCACCTATGGGAACTTGCTGTCATTCTGAATTTCCAGCAAGCATAGGGCTGGTTTGAATGGACCAACATGGTCCTAATGCATCCTACTACATGTATATAAGCCGCCTTGAGAGCCTGGAGTCGATCCAATACCTGAAACTCACAAAACAAAGGAAACTGTGAAGCTTGCCAAGGAATTCGAAAATTCTGCATGTGTGGTTTCAAAATGTTTTGACTTGGATCTCGATTTTTACTTGAATAAACATGATCATGTACTGAAAAATAAATGATAATATGACTTGATTGAGGTTTGAAAGAAATCTAGACATGCCTGGTTTCGTTTTGAAAGAAAACGAACGAAACAACGACGACGCGGCACAGAGGAGGTGGAGCGCTTCTCTTTTCTACCTTACCTTGCTCTCGATTTTTCTCTCTTCTTTTTGGCTAGGTACCTCACGATTTTTCTACTGAAAATGAGTGTGGATTCACTCTGAATTTTCGAAAATGAGAGGGGGGAAAAATGGTTATGAGGGGTGAGGAGAAGGGTGCACAATATAAGGAAGAATCAAGACCAAGTCCACTCCCCTTTGAATTTTAAATTTTGAATTGATATCAAATGAGTTGGTGGATGCTTCTAGGAGGTAGTGGCCGAAATTTTGCTTATTTTCTAGTCTAGGATATGTCCATTAATTAATTAAATTGTGCTCCCAAAAATCCTAGAATTATCCTACTAATTACATGCAAAGAATTGGTCAAAGTTGATGAGTTGGAAAATGAATCTTCTAGCACTAAGGGTGGCCGAAAAATGCATAATAAAATAAAGGAGAATGTTGATTATCTAGTCAACTAATAATCCTTGAAAGCCTTACTAATCCTTTAAATAATTTAGTGAGCTAACCCCTTAATTTAATAACTTAAATGAGTTCATTTCTTAATCACCTCAAATAATTAAATTAAATCCTCAAACCTCCCTTTCTAACTTAAATGAACTTGGTTGCTAGCTAAATTAACTTCTGGAAATATTTCTCGAATCTTAAATTCTATCTCAAAACTCCAACTCCGGTCCGGCCTCACTGAAAATACTGAAATGCTAAAAATCAATCTACTGAACTGAAATAATGAAATAATTAACTTCAAACAAATGCATTTAAAATAATCATGCAATGAAGTCAATTAAATTTAAAAATCTAGAATTATGCATGGCTTATACGTCTACTGATTTACGGGTTCTACAATCCTCCCCCCCTTAAATAAATTTCGTCCTCGAAATTAGAACTCACCGAATAACTCAGGGTATCGACTTCTCATCTCCGGCTCAGACTCCCACGTAGCTTCCTCCTCTGAATGGTTGAGCCATTTGACTTTGACTCGCTTAACCAACTTGTTCCGTAGTTTCTTCTCCTGTCTGTCTAGGATCTGCACGGGTCTCTCCTCATAAGATAAGTTCGGAGTAAGCTGCAACGGCTCGAAATTCAGCACATGCGAAGGATTTGCCATATATTTCCTCAGCATGGAGACGTGAAAGACATTGTGTACTCCGGCCAGATTCGGCGGAAGAGCCACACGATACGCTAGCGTCCCAACTCTGTCAAGGATCTCAAACGGTCCAATGTATCTCGGACTGAGCTTCCCTTTCTTGCCAAATCTCATGACACCCTTCATAGGTGCCACTTTCACGAAGACATGATCGCCCACTGCAAACTCTAACTCTCTCCTCCGCTGATCGGCATAACTCTTCTGTCGGCTCTGAGCAGTCCTCATCCTATCACGGATCTTGACTACTACATCTGCTGCCTGCTGAACAATCTCTGGACCCAACTCTGCTCTCTCTCCTACTTCATCCCAATGAACAGGAGATCTACACTTGCGGCCATACAGCGCTTCATACGGAGCCATACCTATAGACGACTGGAAACTGTTGTTATAGGTGAACTCTACCAATGGTAAGTTCGACTCCCAACTCCCAGAGAAATCAATGACGCAAGCACGGAGAAGATCCTCTAAGATCTGAATAACTCGCTCCGACTGTCCATCTGTCTGCGGATGGAAAGCTGTGCTAAACAGCAACTTCGTACCCATAGTCGAATGCAAACTCTTCCGAAACGAGGAAGTGAATCTGGGATCTCTGTCGGATACGATAGAAACTGGAATACCATGGAGTCGGACTATCTCTCGGATATACAGCTCTGCATACTGAACCATGGTGAAAGTCGTCTTAATAGGCAAGAAGTGCGCTGATTTGGTAAGACGATCTACAATCACCCAGATAGCATTCGATCCTCTGGCTGACCTCGGCAATCCGGTCACAAAGTCCATGGTAATGTTCTCCCACTTCCACTCGGGAATAGGAAGAGGCTTGAGCAAACCTGCTGGTCTCTGATGCTCGGCCTTCACTAACTGGCAAGTCAGGCACTCGGATACAAAACGCCTGATGTCCTTCTTCATCCCTGGCCACCAATACAATAGCTGCAGATCTTTGTACATCTTCGTACTCCCAGGGTGAATGGAGTACGGGGACGTATGGGCCTCTGATAAGATGTCTGCTCGGATAGAATCACTGCTGGGAACCCATATCCTATCTCGGTATCTCACAATACCGTCGCTGACTGTATACAAAACACTGCCCTTGGCTTCATCTCTCTTCTTCCACTGTGCCAACTGCTCATCTGCTGCCTGACCGCTGCGAATACGGTCAATAAGAGAGGACTGGATAGTCAAGGTAGATAAACGAGGAACTCTACCTCGAGGATAAGTCTCAAGATCAAACCTCTGCATCTCAATCTGAAGAGGTTTCTGCATCGTCAAATGAGCCATCACTGCGACTTTCCTGCTCAAAGTATCCGCAACTACATTAGCTTTACCCGGGTGGTAGCTAATGTCACAATCGTAGTCTTTCACAAGCTCCAACCAACGCCTCTGACGCATGTTCAGCTCCTTCTGCGTAAAGAAATACTTGAGGCTTTTGTGGTCGGTAAAGATCTGACACTTCTCTCCATACAGATAGTGCCTCCAAATCTTCAAAGCAAAAACTACGGCCGCTAACTCCAGATCATGGGTAGGGTAATTCTTCTCGTGGATTTTCAGCTGTCGAGAAGCATACGCTATCACTCTCCCATGCTGCATCAAAACTGCACCTAAACCAAGCTTCGAAGCATCGGTATAAAGGACAAACTCACCAGATCCTGACGGTACAGCCAAAACAGGTGCTGAGATAAGAGCTTGCTTCAAAGTATCGAAGCTCTTCTGACACTCCTCGCTCCACACAAACTTCACATTTTTCTTGGTCAGTGCTGTGAGTGGAACGGCAATGGATGAGAATCCCTGAATGAACTTCCTGTAATATCCTGCTAGCCCAAGAAAACTGCGGATCTCTGATGCATTCTGAAGCACAACCCAATCTCTGACTGCTGCAACTTTTGCCGGGTCTACCTCAATGCCACTGCTAGAAACAATGTGGCCCAAGAACGCCACCTTCTCTAACCAGAATTCGCACTTACTGAACTTTGCGAATAATTTGTGCTTCTGCAATGTCTGCAACACTGTGGTCAGATGCCTGCTGTGCTCCTCCCGACTCTTGGAGTAGACGAGAATGTCATCTATGAACACTATCACAAACTGGTCGAGGTACGGCTGAAATACGCGATTCATGAGATCCATGAAGATCGCTGGCGCATTCGTCAGATCGAACGGCATCACAAGGAACTCGTAGTGACCATAACGAGTCCTGAAAGCTGTCTTCGAGACATCAGCATCTCTCACCCTCAACTGGTGATAACCGGAACGCAGATCTATCTTGGAGAAAATCGAAGCTCCCTGCAACTGGTCAAATAGATCCTCAATCCTCGGCAGTGGGTATTTATTCTTCACTGTAACCATGTTCAACTCCCGGTAGTCAATGCAAAGCCTCATCGAGCCATCCTTCTTTTTCACAAATAAGACTGGCGCGCCCCATGGAGAAAAGCTCGGGCAAATGAACTCCTTGTCGAGAACTTCCTGGATCTGCTTCTTAAGCTCTGCCATCTTTGTCGGTGCTAGTCGGTACGGCGCTTTGGATATCGGAGCCGTACCTGGCATAAGCTCAATGGAAAACTCCACCTCTCTCTCTGGTGGCATAACAGAGACGTCTTCGGGAAAAACGTCTAAGAAATCTCTAACTATCGGAACATCTGAGGCTGACTGGCTGGGTTCCTCGGGGACAGATAAAAAGGTTGCTAGAAATGCCCGACACCCTCTATGCATGAGCTTCCTAGCCTGAACATAAGGAATAATGCACGGTAAAGAAAAGTACCTGTCCGGCTCAAATAAGAACTGCTCCATTCCAGGTGGTCGGACAAGAACGGATCTCCGCTGGAAGTCTATCAATACTCTGTTCCTCAATAGCCAGTCCATCCCTAGGATGATGTCGAATTCCGGCATCGGTAGCACAATCAGATCCGCATAAACAAGATTACCGTGCAGCTCAAGGTCTATATCTCGGATAACATTGGTAGCTGCCATCTCCTCGCCTGACGGCAACACTACTGAAAAGGCTGTATCTAGCCCAATGGTCTGGATCTTGAGAAAGTTTGCAAGGAACTCCGAAATAAACGAGTGAGTGGCCCCTGAATCTATCAAGGCCTTGGTAGCGGAACCAGATATAAAAATTCTCCCTGAAAGAGCGGAGCTCTAAGTTGAATCCCACTACAAGATCTAAACTTATAGACATGCAAAGGTCTAGGTTCCTCTAGCTTAATTTCCCCGAAATAAATCTGAGTAGAGCATGCAATCCTATGACAGTTCTAAGTTCAAAATCTAAATCCCGATTCCCAAAACACGGAAATTCAAATAATAGCTTAAAGTTTAAAGGTACATGTCAACAACATAGTCTCCGGGTTGGTTTCCGCGGCATGGAGAGCAAAAACCCTGCCTTGGGTAGGCAGACTCCTCTGAGGGCACTGCAGCAATATGTGGTCTGGACTGCCACACTTAAAACACTTTCCTGAGCCAGCCATACATGCTCCAGGATGGCGACGTGAGCACCTGGGACAAACTGGGTGCTCCTGAGTCCTCGGGGCTGGGCGTCCCCGCTGCTGCTGCTGGCCTCGGTTCCTGAGCGGTCCATAAAAAGGCCTCTTATTCTGCTGCTGATGCTGATGAGGAAAAGGGCGGTGCGGTGCCTGGACTCGGCGCTTGCCCTGGCGATCCCTCTCGATATCCCGCAGATCCTGCTCTGCGGCTAAGGCCTTGGAGACGGCAACCTCATAAGTAGCAGGGTCAGATACCCTAACATCCCGGCGCAAGATCGGCCGTAAGCCCACCAGGAAGTGCATCAGCTTGGCTCTGGCATCATTCGCTATCAGGGGCACAAAGTGACAGCCCCTCTCGAACTTACGGATAAACTCCGTAACCGACATATCCCCCTGTCTCAGACTCATGAACTCGGTGGTCAGCCTGGTGCGAACCTCCTCAGCAAAATACTTGGAGTAGAAAACCTCCGTAAAGCGGGTCCAAGAAAGTGTAGCCAATGTCAGGGCTACCGAAGCTCCTTCCCACCATAAGCGAGCGTCTCCAGTGAACAAGTAGGTGGCACATCGGACTCGGTCTGCGTCCCCCAGCTCCATAAAATCGAAGATAACCTCGAGGGATTTGATCCATCCCTCGGCAACCATGGGGTCAGATGCCCCAGAGAATTCCTTCGGGCGCATCTTCATGAATCGCTCATACACTGCCTCGGGCCCTGTCGGCCTGGCTGCGGCTGCGGCTGCGGCTACGGCTGCGGCATTGCCCCCCGCAAACTGTGCGAAGAACTGTGCCATCCCAGCTAACATCTGGGCACTCATGTCCGGTGGGGGCGGTGGAGGAGGTGGTAGGTCTCCCTCCGGTCTATGCTCCTCTCTGTCCTCTCGGCGAGGCTCCTCCTCTCTGTTGCGCTCTAAAATGCGTCTAGGGGGCATACTGTTCCAACATAACCCATACGTAACTAACATGCATAATTCCATACTTTATTTTAAATGAACACTGAAGTACTGAAAATCTGGAAGCATGCTGACAAAATAATTCATGCTTTAACTGAAATACTGAACAAAATGCTGAACTGAAAAACTTACAGACCAAAGGCGTGGCTTCGTGAGCTTCTCGCGGTCAGTAGTAGTGAAACCCTATACAGAACCACCGCTCTGATACCAACTGTAAAGGGGCCTAAAACTCCTTTCTTGAAAATTTGCGGAAAATTAAAAATTTTTCTTTTTAAAAGAACTTAAATGGCCTCATTCATAAAATCACTGGGGAATCAAGTTCAATGTTTAAAATAATAGCAGCGGAAGAAAATAAAGTTTGCCAAAAATCATAATTTAAAAATATCCAACAACTGATAAAAATTGTTTGCGGAATAATATAACAACTGCTGCACTGAGGTCCTCGGGTGCCACTACTGCCGACCCAAGCTGGCTCACTGGTCCCCGCCCTCGGCCCTGACCTCATCAGTACCTACAACAATCAAGTCTAGTGAGCCTAAAGACTCAGCATGCATATATCACAGGTAACGAGTAAAAATCTGAATTAAAAATATGCATGAGTTAACATATCCTGTCCTGAGGCATACTGAAAATAATCTGTACTGAGCAATTATAATACGTGCATAATTGAACTGGAAATCACTGTAAAAATATTTGCTCCTTGGAGCCTGTACTGAAATATCTGGTAAAATTTTCTGTTGAGATTATGTTTTACGCCTGTGGCCACTGCACTAAGCTGAACTGATCGGTAACTGGCTACCGGGGAGGCTGAAACTGAACTGAGCTGGCCGGTCACTGGCGACCGGGTGGTACCATACTGAACTGATCGGTCACTGGCGACCGTATAAAATAACACTCCCACATAGTGAATGAACCACAAGCCATATCGCATAAATCTCAAAAATAATCATTTTCTATTTAAGGCACGTAAAATAATTAACTGACGTAATGAAAATGTCCCGTAATTTTACCAACTGGATTGGATTGGATCGTTCCCAGGCTCGCTGCAACCTAACTGTGCCATGAAAAATATGCAATAGCTTAAACTTGACCAACTATGCAATTTACGTTCAAAAGATGCGACTATGACGCCTAATGACTTCGCATTTAATCATGACTCCGAGCCAACTTGAACCGACACTGAACCGACGTATAGTCATGATTAAAATACGCTGAAAAATCATAAAATAATGCTCCTAAAATGATAGGGTCGAAAACTAGGTGAAATGGAGGCCAAAACACGAAACTCTCTTTCGAGAGTCAATTTGGCACATTGCACCGTAAATTCTCGTACGACCTCAAAAATGATCAAAATGACAAACGGTCGAAAACATGACCTTCCCAACTCAATGAGGCACTGTCCAGTCCAAGGCCATGGGCTAAAAGCCAACCAAGAACTCAAACAAGCCTTCTAAACGACACAGCAACTTGCTGTAATTTCCAGCAGCTGCGCAACTACAAGACTCGCGTTGGTTTCGAGACTATCGGCCATTAGGGACGTGAACCACCGACCAGAGACTCTTACCAACATCCCAAGGAATGATTTTAACCATGGCTAAGGGCCCTAGGCCAGCCACAATCCGCATCACACCATAACTCAACCGAAGGGTCCAACCGAGAGCATCTTGAATGCGTGTGTAGTGTTTATGCTATGATCGATGTCTCGTGTCGTTCCAATGGCCATTTGATTGACCATGGCACGATCTAGACATCTAGGAGCATGATATGAACCGTGGCTAAGGGCCATAGGCCAACCAAGATCCATACCAAGCAACCAAAAGAAACGAACCAAAAGCTGTCCAACCGAAGTAGCCGAAGGGGTATAGGGGCTGTTGTGATGTTTTTATTAAAAACCGATGAACCATGGACCAAGCCACCAAAAGGGCAACTTAGTCATGTCTTAGACATGCTAGGGAAGTGATCCAACCATGGCTATAGGCCCTTGGGGCAGCCAAGATCAGATCCTTCCTCCATGACAACAAACTGAATTTTTCGAACAACATTTCTGCACCTATGGGAACTTGCTGTCATTCTGAATTTCCAGCAAGCATGGGGCTGGTTTGAATGGACCAACATGGTCCTAATGCATCCTACTACATGTATATAAGCCGCCTTGAGAGCTTGGAGTCGATCCAATACCTGAAACTCACAAAACAAAGGAAACCGTGAAGCTTGCCAAGGAATTCGAAAATTCTGCATGTGTGGTTTCAAAATGTTTTGACTTGGATCTCGATTTTTACTTGAATAAACATGATCATGTACTGAAAAATAAATGATAATATGACTTGATTGAGGTTTGAAAGAAATCTAGACATGCCTGGTTTCGTTTTGAAAGAAAACGAACGAAACAACGACGACGCGGCACGGAGGAGGTGGAGCGCTTCTCTTTTCTACCTTACCTTGCTCTCGATTTTTCTCTCTTCTTTTTGGCTAGGTACCTCACGATTTTTCTACTGAAAATGAGTGTGGATTCACTCTGAATTTTCGAAAAGGAGAGGGGGGAAAAATGGTTATGAGGGGTGAGGAGAAGGGTGCACAATATAAGGAAGAATCAAGACCAAGTCCACTCCCCTTTGAATTTTAAATTTTGAATTGATATCAAATGAGTTGGTGGATGCTTCTAGGAGGTAGTGGCCGAAATTTTGCTTATTTTCTAGTCTAGGATATGTCCATTAATTAATTAAATTGTGCTCCCAAAAATCCTAGAATTATCCTACTAATTACATGCAAAGAATTGGTCAAAGTTGATGAGTTGGAAAATGAATCTTCTAGCACTAAGGGTGGCCGAAAAATGCATAATAAAATAAAGGGAAATGTTGATTATCTAGTCAACTAATAATCCTTGAAAGCCTTACTAATCCTTTAAATAATTTAGTGAGCTAACCCCTTAATTTAATAACTTAAATGAGTTCATTTCTTAATCACCTCAAATAATTAAATTAAATCCTCAAACCTCCCTTTCTAACTTAAATGAACTTGGTTGCTAGCTAAATTAACTTCTGGAAATATTTCTCGAATCTTAAATTCTATCTCAAAACTCCAACTCCGGTCCGGCCTCACTGAAAATACTGAAATGCTAAAAATCAATCTACTGAACTGAAATAATGAAATAATTAACTTCAAACAAATGCATTTAAAATAATCATGCAATGAAGTCAATTAAATTTAAAAATCTAGAATTATGCATGGCTTATACGTCTACTGATTTACGGGTTCTACAATTACACGTCTGAGTAACCACGAGCTGGTAACGGTCTGCCAAAAATTTAATTTTCAAAAAGACAAAATATGCTCAGCTTGTTAGTTTGGGAAGTAAGTAAAATCATCTTTTAAAAATAAATGAAGTAAATCTTCTACCCGATGCTTGGAAATGATGCACATGGACTTATTTGAACCAATACTAGTTATGAGCTTAAGGGGAATGAAATACACTTTGGTGATCATTGATGATTTCTCAAGATTTATTTGGGTACTGCTTCTAAAATCAAAAGACCAAACTGATACATAATTGATAAAACTTTTCAAAAGAATTTTAAATGAAAGGTCGGTTGGGATTTACAGAATAAGATCAAATCAGAATTGAATTTTTCAACCAAACATTTTCTCAGTTTCTTGAAAATCTGAGAACCAGATATGAGTTCTCAGCTACAAAAACACCACAACAGAATGGTGTAGCTGAACGCAGAAATCGTACTCTTAAGGAGGCAGCTAGAACTATGCTTACTAATTCTGGAATTTCTCAAAGGTTTTTGGTAGAAGCACTTAACACAACGTGTTACACTCAGAACAGATAAATGATTAATAAGAATAATTCTAAAACATCTTATAAGATCTGGCATGGAAAGAAAAATATGGTCTCATACTTTACGATATTTGGGTGTAAATACTTCATTCATAATAACTGTAAAAACCACCTAATTTCTTTTGATGCTAAATCTGATGAGGGTATATTTCTTAGTTATTCGTCAGTTAGTAAAGCTTATACAGTGTTTAATAAGCTTTTAATAAGCTTGGTATGAGACCTTATAAAAATTTGTGCTTGATTATTAATTCGTTGTAAGAACAGTTGACAAGATATTGTTCTAATTCACGAAAAAAGATCATACTCTGCTCGTTCAAATTTATGTTGATGATATTATTTTTGGGTCAACTAACCCCAAATTGTATGAAAAGTTTGCTAAACTGATGCATGATAAATTCGAAATGAGTATGATGAGTGAATTGACATTCTTTCTCGGTTTGCAAGTGAAGCAACTGGAAACTGGTATCTATATCAGTTAGATCAAATATACAAAGGAATCGCTCAAAAAGTTTGACATGAAAATGTGTTCAGCAGCATCCACTCCCATGAGTTCATCGATTAAACTAGACAAATATGAAGGATGAATATCAGTTGGGATGGCTCTCTATAGAGGTTTAATAGGTCCATTATTGTACCTAACTGCTAGCCGTCTTGATATTATGTTTGTTGTAGGCTTATGTGCTAGATTTCAAACTGACCGTAAATAATCGCATTACTTAGCTTCCAAATGTATATTGAAATATCTTAAAGGCGCACAAAATGTGTGCTTATGGTATGCTAAAGATTCTGCTTTAAATTTAGTTAGAAATTCATATGCAGATTATGAAGGATGTAAGCTAGATCGCAGTACTTTGTTAGTTTCTAGGAGACAGACTGATCTCATGGTTTAGGAAGAAGCAAACATCCATTGCGACTTCTACAACTGAAGCTGAATACTTAGCCGCTGGAAGTTGTTGTGCCCAACTACTCTGGATTTAGCAACAACTGAAAGATTATGGATTTATTGCTGAAGAATTACCGATTTTTTGTGATAACACCAGTTCAATTACGATTATATATAATCCAGTTCTCCACTTCAGAACCAATCATGTTGATGTCAGAAATCACTTCATCATAGATCATACTCTAAAGAAGGACATCAAAGTGGAATACAAATCAATGGAACAACAAGCAGCGGATATCTTCACTAAGCCCGTACCAGAGAATTAAGTTTTCTTAGTTTAAAAATATTTTAGGGCTTATTGATTTGTCTTCATACATAATTTAGGGAGAACGATTGTCACGCCCCGAAATTGAAACGTATGTGACATCCGGCATTGTTTAATAATTTCTTGAAAAACAATTAAGCCTCGTATCGAAATGCCAAAAACCGGTCTTTTGAATAAAATAATATTGTCTTTACAATGAGAATGAAATGAAATTACATCAAAGTTTTAGAAGCGGAAATAGAAGGAAAATAAAATTCTTGAATCTTGATCTCGATCCTTGATTCACCATCCCCAAAAAGCATCTTGCTCTTCCTCATTCATTTGCTCCTCGTTTTTATCTGAAAGTTGTAAGGGGTAATTGTTTTGAGAAACACTCAGCAAGTGAGGGGTCGATCGATTTCCAATGATACATATAGAGAACTTAGTTTTCTTAAAACATTTCTTTAACAAACTTTCAAAACTTATTACCCTTAACATATCATAACAGAAACGAAGCGAATATAAGACAGAAGTTAACAGATGATTCAGAGCAGATCGGAAGCAAATCAGATCATTTCATAACAAATTCACAAACAGACACAACACTGTTACTCATCTCATTTCCATGGTCAAATTGTCCCCAATATGTTAGTCCTCTAAGGGGTGAGGCCAGAACACGGTTTTATACCCACCGATGGGGGCCAGACAAAATATGGTTTTATACCCACCAATGGGGATCAGGCAGAATATGGGGAACCGGATGCTAACTCATTCTTTTAAATCATAATTAGGATTAAATGGATCAATTAAATAAATTGGGTCGCAATTTTTTTTTTTAATGTTGAACACCTTATAAACAAGTGTACAAATTTCTATAACAAGTTAGGTCCCATCTTATTCAATTTACAAGATCAAGTTTAATATCTACAACATGATCCAAAAGTACAAGTCTTGTATAAAAGAAAATCATAACACACTAGCGTTCATCCACTACATATCAAGGGTTGAAAGCTAATTCTACTTCTAAGCCCGGATCTCCACTCTAAAATCGATCGTTCATCCTCTTCTCGACCCTGATCCTGTTCCACCTGTTGTCATGCACACATACAACCACAACAACAGCCGGATAACTCCGGTGAGAAATATATTTCCCAATATAAACAACGTATACATGCATTTCATAAAAACATATACAGAAGCATAAAACATTTGTAAACAACATGTATCATAATCTAATAAAACATAAAGCAATATCAAGCTTTAAATCAAACTCTTAAACTCTTAATCTTGACTCGACTCTTATCAAGGGATCCCGATTAGAATAAGAACGTAACAAGTCTCCCACCTACTCTTCCGGTGGTACGTTCTTATTCCAAGACATTGGCCCTCTATATCGAATCTCTACAATAGGAGTCGATCTTCTCCTAAGCACATCTATATAAACCAAATGTCTAGTGACCTGGTACCTCTGCCAAAGACTCATAACACATGCTTTGCTATAACTCAATAGACTAAGCATATCAATCTCATAAATTGCAAATACATCAAAGCAATTACAATAAAGCATGTGGTTTTGGGAAACTCAAGCTATCTCTTACTCGAGTTGTATCTTCCCGGTTTAACATTGATTTATACATTTTTTTCGTAGTTCTTGGTTGATTCAAACCTCAATATGGCTTTGTTCAGTCTTCGAAGCCTTCAATACCAAATCTGGAATGGCATTTCGAGAAGTACAATATCATATACAACTCAAGGCAATACTGGATATGATCAGAACTCAATCTAATTCTAATTCGACGGCATAACAGCACAATCTCGAAATACCCCGGCAACTCAACAACAATTGGCCAATCTCAATAACTCATAATCATAACAAACACAAGCTGATATTCTCAAAATCTGCATAATCTCAATCCAATCAAATCTGAAAAATGATAACAATTGCATATGGTGTCCGTTCTTCGATCCGGTTTCGATTATACGATTATCACAATCTCAGGAACACATAATATAGATCAAATTATGATTCCCTCAACAATATATTTTCGAACAATGCTGAAAAGTAAATAAACTCACATACTTTTGAAGTTCTTGACGAGAGGAGCATGAAACTATTCTTGGATCGAAAATCGAACGATCGAATCTTGCGCAAATCAAATTTTAAGATTCAAGGAAGAACTTGAGAATTTTCCATGGAGCTCTCTCGGTTTCTCTTGGCTGGAATGCTGAGTGAGAGGATAAGTTTACATATTAACAAGCATAATAAGACATGTGGCTTATTTTCCTTCAGCATGTCTCGCGCATATGCGCCTCCATCACCGGCGCATATGCACGAGACCTACTGTCTCGGCACATATAAAATTCTTCTTCTCGCTCATATGCGCGCCTAGTCTCGCGCATATGCATGAGACCTACTGTCTCTGCGCTTGTACATAAATCTTGCTCGCGCATATGCGCGCCCCGTCTCGCGCATATGCGCGAGACTTACTGTCTCGGCATATAGCAGCTCGCGCATATGCGCGAGACTTTCTGGTCTCACACCTAACTCATGTCTTCTTCGGGCTTCTTCGGATCTTGGCCTTTCATAATCACATCAATTATCAATTAATAATTTCGAATTACAATGATCAAATCTCAGGCCTTACAATTCTCCCCCTCTAAGATACGATTTCGTCTCCGAAATCACAGGCAATCAAAGCATATAAGATAAGCAGATATAACAGAAGCTAAATAAAAAACTCACATCAATTAATTAACTCTGGAAATTTCTGTCTCATATCTGATTCAATCTCCTAAGTAGCTTCTTCAATACCATGACAACTCCACTGAACTTTCACAAGTGGAATAATCTTCGTTCTGAGCTGCTTTTCTTTATGATCTAGAATCTGGATCGGTTTTTCAAAATAACTCAGAGTTTCATCAAGTTATGCCTCGTCTGGCTGAAGAACATGATAAGCATCAGGAAAATAATTCCGCAACATAGATACATGAAAGACGTCATGTATTCCAGATAGAGAAGGAGTAATAGCGAGTCGATAGGTACGAGTACCTATCTTCTCGAGAATCTCATACGACCCAATATAACGAGGCGACAACTTTCCTCTTTTTCCAAATCTGACAATGCCTCTGAAAGGAAAAATCTTCAGAAATACTCTGTCTCCTTGCTCAAACTCTAACGGTCGACGTCGAATATCTGCATATTTGGCCTGTCTATCCTGAGCTGTCTTCATTCTTTGACGAATCAATTTCACTTTTTCAGTCATATCTCGAATCATATCAGGCCCAAGTTCAGGTACCTCAGATATCTCATCACAATAAAGAGGGGATCTGCACTTCTTGCCGTACAACACTTCAAACAGTGCCATCTCTATACTCGACTGATAGCTGTTGTTGTACGAAAATTCACAAAGTGGCAAAGAATCTTACCAACTAGTGCCAAAGTCTAGCACTACAGCTCTTAGCATATCTTCCAATGTCTGGATAGTCCGCTCTGACTGTCCGTCTGTCTGAGGATGATATGTAGTACTCAAATGTAATTTCGTACCTAGAGCTTGTTGCAAACTGTGCCAAAAATATGAAGTAAATCGAGGATCACGATCTAATACAATGGACTTTGGCACACCATGCAATCTGACCACTTCTTTGACATAAATCTCTGCCATCTGGTCATGTCTGTACGTCATTCTGTAAGGAATAAAACATGCTGATTTGGTCAATCTGTCAATAACGACCCAAATTGCATCTCAACCTCGGGAGGATCGTGGTAGCTTCGTAACAAAATCCATGGAAATGTGACCCCATTTCCATTCTGGAATAGATAAGCTATGCAACAGACCTCCTGGTTTCTTCCTTTCTGCTTTCACCTGTTGGCAATTCAAACATCTGGACACAAACTCTGCAATGTCTGATTTCATCTGTTTCCACAAAAACTGTTTCTTCAGATCATTGTACATTTTTCTGCCACCAGGATGAATACTCAAACGATTACTGTGTGCTTCTGTCAAAATCTGCTGTTTCAAGTCTGAAATATCTGGCACAACAAGACGATTATTCACATAAAATACATCATCACGAACCTGATATTCTGATTGATGCCCTGATCTGACCATCACAATCGAATTCTGAACATTCTGATCAATCTTCTGTGCTTCTTTAATTCGAAAAATCAACTTTGGTTCAATTTGAATAGCATAAAGTCTCAGAGGTTGATAATCTGTCTCAAATACTAATCCAGAAAGACAGCAATCTTCAATCAAATTCGAAACACCAATCGTCGATAAGGATAAAGAACATACCTTTCGACTCAGTGCATCAGCTGCTGCATTTGATTTCCCCGGATAGTATTTGATTTCACAATCAAAATCTTTCAATAAATCAAGCCATTTACGTTGCCTCATATTCAATTCTGACTATGAAAATAAATATTTCAAACTCTTGTGATCAGAATAAATTTCGAATTTCTCACCATATAGGTACTGTCGCCAGATCTTCAATGCAAATACGATGGCAGCCAATTCAAGATCATGAATCGGGTAGCGAGTCTCACGTGGTTTCAATTGTCTCGAGGTATAAGCAATAACATGTCCTCGCTGCATCAAAACACAACCTATTCCTCTGTGAGAAGCATCACAATAAACAACAAAATCACCAGTACTTGACGGAATAGTCAACACAGGAGCACTGGTTAATCTCTTCTTCAACTATAGAAAACTGGATTCACACGCTTCTGACCAAACAAAAGGGGCATTCTTCTGAGTCAGTTGAGTAATCGGCTTAGCAATACTGGAAAAATCTTTAATAAATCGATGATAGTATCCTGCTAAACACATAAAACTACGTATCTCTGGCACTGATGTCGGTCTAGGCTTACTGATCACAGCCTCAACTTTGCTAGGATCAACAGAAATACCATCTCCAGATATATTGTGCCCCAAAAATACCACTTGTTTCAGCCAAAACTCATATTTAGACAGCTTTGCATATAAGTTCTCAGTTCTCAGAATTCTCAATACAGTTCTAAGATGCTCAGCATGATCAATCATATTCTTGGAATAAATCAGAATATCATCAATAAAGATAATCACAAAATCATCAAGATATCTCTAAAATATACGGTTCATCAAACCCATAAATACAGCTGGAGCATTCGTTAAACCAAACGGCATGACTATAAGTTCATAGTGGCCATACCTGGTTCTGAAAGCTGTTTTCGATATATCAGAATCTCTAACTCTCAGCTGATGATATCCATATCTCAGATCGATCTTGGAATAGACAGAAGAACTCTGCAACTGATCAAATAAATCGTCAATACGAGGCAAGGGATATTTATTCTTTATCGTAGCCTTGTTCAATTGCCGATAGTCAATGCAGAGTCTCATTGAACCCTTTTTCTTTCTAACAAACAGTACTGGAGCGCCCCAAGGAGAAACACTCGGTTTAATGTACCCCTTAGCTAGTAAATCTTCTAGCTGCTCTTTCAATTCTTTCAGTTCAGTCGGTGCCATTCTGTATGGAGTTTTAGAAATAGGTACTGTACCTGGTATCAGTTCAATGCTGAAGTTTATTTCTCGGATTGGAGGCAAACCCGGAATTTCATCTGAAAAGACATCAGCAAACTCACATACCACTGGCAAATCTACCAATGACGGGCTCGATTTCAGTACATCTACTGAATAAACTAGGAATCCCTATGCTCCTTTCTGTAATAATCGAGTCATAGACAAAACATATATCAAAAGAATTCGAGCTCTGGAACCCTTACCGTAAAATTTCCATTCATCAGCCATCTCAGGTCTGAATATTACAATTTTCTGGAAACAATCTACGGTAGCTCTGTACTTGGTCAGCATATCAATACCGATAATGCAGTCAAAATCAGACAAACCGAGTACAATACAATCTAACTCTATCTCATTCCCATCATACTGCAGTATACAATGTTTAACAGACTTCACTGATATAAGACATCTCCCCAAAGGTGAAGAGACAGATACTACAGCAGATAATTACTCAACAGGCAAATCATGCACCAATGCAAATCGCTCAGAAATAAAAGTATGTGATGCACCCGTATCAATTAACACATAAGCAGAGTAACCACAAAGAGAACAGTTACCTGCAACAACATCATCAGGTGCTTCCTGGGCCTGTTCCTCAGTCAATGCAAACACTCTGGCCTACTGTCTTGGAGGCTGGCTAACAGTCTGGCTTCCTCCTGGGCTCGGCTGTGACTGAGTAGTAGGTGGCTGGAAAGAGTGAACAGCAGATGATCGTCATCAGTCTGATCCACTGATCCAGATGATTCTGCTCCCTGGAATCGTTGAGAACCTCGCTGTGGACAGACTCTGGCAAAATGTCCTTGCTGTCGACATATATTGCAACTACAAAACACTCATTGGCATTGCTCTGTGGGATGTATTCCTCCACAAGTTCTGCAATAGACCCCTGTGTAACTCTGGTTCTGTTGTGAACCACTGGAGCTAGATGAACTACTACCGGACTTCTTAAACTGTTTCCCTCGGGCATTCAAATTATCTTTCTTTCCACTGCTGCTACCACCAGTATCAAATCTGGGAGGTGGTTGGTGGAACTGAGCGGGGGGTTGTTGCTGTTTCGGTGCTGGATTAACATACGAAGCTCCTTTCTGCCTGATCAGGCCTGCTTCCGCTCCTTTTGGTCTATTCAAAGCATCAGCAAAATTACTTGGTCGCCCTGTATTTACCAGTGTAAAGATCTCGGGATTCAACCCATTAATAAACTGATCAGCCATGGCTTCATCATTGTCAGCAACATGGGGAGCAAATCGTAACAAGGTAGAGAATTTATCCACATATTCTTCAATGTTCAGATGACCCTGTCTCAGATTAGCAAACTCTGCACCCTTGTCTTTTCTGTACGATACTGGGAAGAATCGTTGATAGAACTCAGCTTTAAATATCTTCCAAGTAATAACTGTACCTCGATGCTCCAAAGCCCTCTTGGTTGTGAGCCACCAGCTTTTTGCAACGTCATGCAATTGATGCCCAATCGGTCTAACTCTTCGTTTATCTGTGTAATCAAGTGAATCAAACAGCATTTCAATAGCATCAAGCCAACTCTCACAATCAATAGAATTCTCAGTGTCCTTCAAGGTCGGCGGTTTAAATGACTGAAATCACTTCAGCAATGTTTCCATGGGTGTCGCTGTAACATCTATCGGATTAGTAGAAGTACTACCCTGTTCTGGTATTCTTCGAGGAGGCATATCTGATTATAAAAATGGTTAGTAACCAAATATAACAAATCTGTCTCAGTCCTCCTCTGATCATCATACCTCTGATCAAGAATCGGTTCTGATTCATTCTTCCAATGATACACGTTTCCAATCAAATCAGATAATCATGTAAACATGTATTTTCAAAGCAGTAAAACATGCAAGCACCACAAGAGCAGGAAAGAAAACTCAATCTACCCGCTCACTCGCTTCTGTTCCAGTCTAAGGAAACATACAGCTTTGATACCACCTGATGTGGGGACCCGGACTCTAACTCATTCTTTTCAATCATCATTAGGATTAAATGGATCAATTAAATAAATTGGGCCGCAAATTTTTTTTTTAATGTGGAACACCTTATAAACAAGTGTACAAATTTCTATAACAAGTTAGGTCCCATCTTATTCAATTTACAAGATCAAGTTTAATATCTACAACATGATCCAAAAGTACAAGTCTTGTACAAAAGAAAATCATAACACACTAGCGTTCATCCACTACATATCAAGGGTTGAAAGCTAATTCTTCTTCTAAGCCCGGATCTCCACTCTAAAATCGATCGTTCATCCTCTTCTCGACCCTGATCCTGTTCCACCTGTTGTCATGCACACATACAAACACAACAACAGCCGGATAACTCCGGTGAGAAATATATTTCCCAATATAAACAACGTATACATGCATTTCATACAAACGTATACAGAAGCATATAAAATTTGTAAACAACATGTATCATAATCTAATAAAACATAAAGCAATATCAAGCTTTAAATCAAACTCTTAAACTCTTAATCTTGACTCGACTCTTATCTAGGGATCCCGATTTAAATAAGAATGTAACAAGTCTCCCACCTACTCTTCCCAGCTAGATGGTGGTACGTTCTTATTCCCAGACATTGGCCCTCTATATCGAATCTCTACAATAGGAGTTGATCTTCTCCTAAGCACATCGGTATAAACCAAATGTCCAGTGACCTGGCACCTCTGCCAAAGACTCATAACACATGCTTTGCTATAACTCAATAGACTAAGCATATCAATCTCATAAATTGCAAATACATCAAAGCAATTACAATAAAGCATGTGGTTTTGGGAAACTCAAGCTATCTCTTACTCGAGTTGTATCTTCCCGGTTTAACATTGATTTATACCTTTCTTTTCGCAGTTCTCGGTTGATTCAAACCTCAATCTGGCTTTGTTCAGTCTTCGAAGCCTTCAATACCAAATCTAGAATGGCATTTCGAGAAGTACAATATCATATACAACTCAAGGCAATACTGGATATGATCAGAACTCAATCTAATTCTAATTCGACGGCATAACAGCACAATCTCGAAATACCCCGGCAACTCAACAACAATTGGCCAATCTCAAAAACTCATAATCATAACAAACACAAGCTGATATTCTCAAAATCTGCATAATCTCAATCAAATCAAATCTGAAAAATGATAACAATTGCATACGGTGTCCGTTCTTCGATCCGGTTTCGATTATACGATTATCACAATCTCAGGAGCACATAATATAGATCAAATTATGATTTCCTCAACAATATATTTTCGAACCATGCTGAAAAGTAAATAAACTCACATACTTTTGAAGTTCTTGACGAGAGGAGCATGAAACTATTATTGGATCGAAAATCGAACGGTCGAATCTTGCGCAAATGAAATTTTAAGATTCAAGGAAGAACTTGAGAATTTTCCATGGAGCTCTCTCGGTTTCTCTTGGCTGGAATGCTGAGTGAGAGGATAAGTTTACATATTAACAAGCATAATAAGACATGTGGCTTATTTTCCTTCAGCATGTCTCGCGCATATGCGCGTCCATCACCGGCGCATATGCGCGAGACCTACTGCCTCGGCACATATAAAATTCTTCTTCTCGCGCATATGCGCGCCTAGTCTCGCGCATATGCATGAGAGCTAATGTCTCTGCGCTTGTACATAAATCTTTCTCGCGCATATGCGCGCCCCGTCTCGCGCATATGCGCGAGACTTACTGTCTCGGCATATAGCAGCTCGCGCATATGCGCGCCTCGTCTCCACGCATATGCGCGAGACCTTCTGGTCTCACACCTAACTCATGTCTTCTTCGGGCTTCTTCGGATCTTGGCCTTTCATAATCACATCAATTATCAATTAATAATTTCGGATTACAATGATTAAATCTCAGGCCTTACACAAAACATGGTTTTATACCCACCAATGGGGGTCAAACAGAATTATAATTCTCGTCCCATTTCAAATCGAGTTGTAACAGTCTAACACATAATTCAGATTTATCGGACAGAACTTATCATAATTTCAGATAACAGAATTTCAAACGGATTCAGCGGAGTCAAAGAATTTTGAAAAACAAATAGAGCATATCATCGATCGAATATTTTAAAAGAATAGACTGTCATTTTCGAAAAATAAGGTCACACACATGCATGTCATGATATTTATATTCAAAGTTCAAAATACAAGAAATTACGTAACAAAAACCCACTTACTGTATTTTGAAGGTAGAACCGAAATTAGTAGATGTTGGCACTAAGTTTCCTCTCGGAATTTGTGCAGCACTTCGACTTATTATTTGAGTAAAACACGCTATTATTTCAGCGGTACTTCGACTTCAAACTTATTTCTTGCCTTTGACGAAATTTTGGAGAGTTTGGTGGAGGGATGAGGGCCGAAAGTTTAGGCTTTTTTTTGGAATGCATTTCTTTCAACCTTGATGCCATATTTATAGAAAAACTTTGGTCTCCTCATCTCCTCATGGCCGAATTCTTGGCCTCCAAGAATGGAGTAATGGTGCTCATAATGATGGTCAAAGGTAACCCAAGCACCAAAGGTCTTTTCCTGCATCATTAATGTGTCCTGGTCTCTCAGCTCCTCCCTTAGCTCCTTCATGGTTTAACTCAAAGGTCATCTCCTACGTACTAAGTTTGTCCTAACCTTTAGCTCTTCCCTTAGCTTCTTCCTTGGTTATCTCAAAGGTGACTTTTTGCATAATAAGTTTGTCCAATTCCTTGGCTCATCTTTTAGCTCTCTTTTTGGTCTTGTTAGGACAAGCTTGGTTGAGCTTCTTTGAGCTGAAAGATCGAGTCCTTGAGCTGGGGTTTTACTCCTCCAGTGATAACACTTCGATGGATGCGGTTACTTGCAGCTTGGCCTCCCGTTGAGTCAGTCTCCGTGCTTTAAAGCTACTTCTTCTAGTTAAGTTAGCTGAAATCTAAGTTTATATTTAAGTTATATAATTAGAATGAAAGTTGTTGAGCTTTAGATTAAGCTAAATTTCAAGTTTGTATTTATTACATGATTTGCTTCGGATCGAAATTTCCGGGTTCTCACATCCCTCCCTCCTTATTGAAAGTTTCGTCCTCGAAACTTGGATCAGCTTGTGCTTTTGAATAAATGAGGATATTGTGAGCGCATTTTCTCTTCGAGTTCCCAAGTGGCCTCCCTTTCTGTATGATTTGACCACTGTACTTTGACATCTCAACACTTGGTCTTTTGTGTCCACTATTTGGATAGGGACCTCTTCATATTTGAGTTCTTCATTGAGATGTCCTTCAATCATCAGTGGTGCAACTTTGGGTACATAGCTCGGATCTGGCACATAGAGATGTGGAAAACGTTGTGAATTCTGGACATATCAGGCGGCAAAGCCAGATGGTAGGCTAAGGTTCCCACTTTCTCCAGTATCTCGAACGGTCCCATATACCTTGGATTTAAATTTTCGGATTTACTGAATCTAAACACTCCCTTCATGGGAGAGACCTTGACATAAGATTTTCACCGATTTCCAATTCTAACGGTCTTCTCATCAAATCGGCCCAGCTCTTTTGTCTATCTTGAGCTGCCTTGAGTCTTTCCTTGATTATGGCTACTTCGTCAACAGCTAATTGAACAAGCTCTGGTCCAGTAACAGCTTTATCTCCGACTTCGTCCCAGTATAAAGGCGATCTACATTTTCGGCCATACAATGCCTCATACGGAGCCATTTCAATGCTACTGTGATAGCTGTTGTTATAGGCGAATTCTATCAGAGGTAACTGTTCACTCTAATTTCCAGGAAAATCCAGAGCACATGCCCTCAGCATTTCCTCGAAGGTTTGAATTGTTCTCTCGGTTTGGCCATCAGTTTGGGGATGATAGGCCGTGCTGAGAGTGACCTTGTTTCCATAGCCTTTTGAAAACTTTTCCAAAATCTTGATACAAATCTTGGATCTCTGTCAGACAGTATACTTACTGGGACTCCGTGTAGTCTCACTATGTTGTCCATATACAAGGTAGCTAGTTTATCCAGGTTGTAATTCATTCGCACCGGCAAGAAATGTGCAGACTTGGTCAATCTATCAATAATTACCCAGATCCCATCGTGCCCTTGCCTTGATTTCGGTAACCCTACTACGAAATCCATGGAGATGTTATCCCACTTCCATTTTGGTATTTCCAATGGTTGTGGAAGTCCTCCAGGCCGTTGATGTTCTGCCTTGACTTGGTGACAAATTAGGCACTTGGAAACAAAGACAGCCATGTCTTTCTTCATTCCATTCCACCAGTAACTATTTTTCAGGTCCCGGTACATTTTGGTGCTTCTCGGATGTACTGAAAATCTCGATTTATGTGCCTCAACCATTACTTCTTCTCGAATCCCATCGATGTCTGGCACATACAACCGTCCTTTCATCCATAGTATACCATTTTCATCAATATGAAATTCTTGGGTCTTTCCTTCTTGAATTTGTTCTTGTATTTTGAGAACGGAGGAATCCTGACTTTGCTTCAATTTGATTTCTTCTCTAAGGGATGGTTGTGCTGATAGTGAAGATAAGCTTACTTTTCCAAAATTTCTTTGGCTCAATGCATCTGCCACTTTATTCGCCTTACCCGGATGATAATTGATTACCAAATCATAATCCTTTAGAAGTTCCATCCACCTTCTTTGCCTCATGTTTAATTCTTTTTGGGTGAAAATGTACTTGAGGCTTTGATGATCAGTAAATACTTCACATTTCACTCCGTAAAGGTAGTGCCTCCAGATTTTGAGTGCAAACACAACTGCAGCTAACTCAAGGTCATGAGTGGGGTAATTCTGCTCATACGGTTTTAATTGCCGTGATGCATAAGCAATTACTTGACCTTCTTGCATAAGCACACACCCTAATCCTCCCTTTAAAGTGTCACTGTATAAAGTGAAATTCTTGCCATCCTCTGGAAGAGTTAGAACTGGTGTGGATGCGAGTTTGGTCTTCAGGGTTTCAAAACTTTTCTCACATGCTTCATTCCAAATGAATTTTGAATTCTTTTGAGTATGTTTGGTAAGAGGAATGGCTATCGAAGAAAATATTTCCACAAATTTTCTATAGTAGCCAGCTAAACCAAGAAAACTTCTTACCTCGGTTATTGTTTTTGGTTGAGGCCGGTCCTTGATTGCCTCCACTTTCTTAGGGTCTACTGACACCCCAAATTCAGAGATTATATGACCTAAGAACGCCAAACTTTTCAACCAAAATTCACACTTCTTGAATTTGGCATATAGTTCCTTTTCCCGCAGTGTTTGCAGAGTGAGACGCATGTGTTCTTTATGTTCTTCTTCACTTGGTGAGTACACGAGGATATCATCTATGAAAACAACCACAAACTTATCAAGGTATGGCTTGAATACCCGATTCATAAGGTCCATGAATACTGCCGGAGTATTTGTTAGACCAAAAGGCATTACTGTGAATTCGTAATGTCCATATCTTGTTCTGAACGCGGTTTTAGGTATATTCTCTGCTTTGACCTTCAACTGATGATAACCAGATCTCAGATCGAGTTTTGAGAAAATCTTGGCTCCTTTTAACTGATCAAAAAGATCATCTATTCTCGGTAGTGGGTACTTATTATTTATGGTGATCTTGTTTAACTCCCGGTAATCAATACAGAGTCTCATGCTTCCGTCTTTTTTCTTTACGAATAACACTAGGGCTCCCCATGGGGATGCACTGGGGCGGACCTGCTTCTTGTCCAGTAATTCCTGAAGTTGTTCCTTTAACTCATTTAATTCAACTGGAGTCATTCGGTATGGTGCCTTTGAGATTGGTGCAGCACTAGGGACCAAATTGATTTCAAATTCTACTTCCCTATTAGGTATCTCGCCTAGTAATTCCTCGGGGAAAACATCTGGAAATTCTTGAACAATTGGAATATCTTCCAACTTTGGGACTTCTTCTTCTTTGATCTCATTAATTACTGCCAGATAAATCTCCTCTCCTCCTTTTATGGCCTTCCAGGCTTGTGAGGCAGATAACAGAGATTTCCGTTCTTTGGATTTCCCGTGATATATGACTTCCTCTTTAGTCGGAGTCTGAGGTCTAATATCCTTCTTTTGACAGTCTACTATGGCATGGTTTTTAGCTAACCAGTCCATTCCAAGAATGATGTCAAACTCAACCATATTGAGTTGAATCAATTCTGCCTCAAAAATTTGTTTGCTGATATAAATTTTACAGTTTCGATACACTTTGTGGGTTTCAATTATTTTGCTTGCCGGTGTTGCCACTCTTAATGGTTCACTAAGAATCTCATGCTCAAGTTTAAGCTTCTTAGAAAACCTTCTAGACACAAATGAGTGTGTAGCACCACAAAAGGTATATGCAGGTATTTCATTGAGTAAGATAGTACATGCCACCACTTCGTTGGTGTTATCAGCTTCCTCCTGGGTTATTGCATACACCCGGGCATTAGTCTTGTTTTCATTTGGTTTGTTGGGTCCCGACCCTTTGTCTTTGTTGTCTGGACAGTCCTTAATCCGGTGACCCACTTTACCGCATTTGAAACAAGCACCTGTTTTCCGATAACATTCTCCCACGTGCTTCTCTCGACACGTATTGCACCACTTTCCTTCTGTACTACCAGCAGTGTTAAAGTTTCCTCTTGAAGGGCCACTTGAATAATTTGGTTTCTTGAATTTGGGACCATTTTGAGCAGATTGGCCGACCAACGGTCTTTTGTTCCTGTTTTCTTCTTCACGACGTTTGATATCCGTTTCCGCGCTCATTGCAGCGCCCATCAAATCTGCAAAGTTGTTTGGCTTGAATACTGCCAAAGCCGATTGGATTCGGCTGTTCAGTCCCTTTTTAAAACGATGCATTTTCAACGTTTCATCAGACATGATCGTTGGGACATAGGTTCCTAGGTCATTGAACCTTGAAGTGTATTCCATTACTGTCATGTCTGGTGCGGTTTGAAGTTTTCAAATTCGCTCAACTTCTGTAGACGAAATTCGGCTAGGTAGTATTGCTTCAAAAATTCCCGCCTGAATGATCGCCACGTGACTTGTTCTTCTTCGGACAAAGATGGTGATACAGTCTCCCACCATTTTCTTGCTCGGTCTTCCAAAAACAGTGTCACAACCTCCACTCTCAGTTCTTAGGGTACTTCCAGTAGGTGTAGTTGTGTTTCGACATTCTTGAGCCAGTTATGGCTGACTTTGGGATCGGGGTTTTCATCAAAAGTTGGGACTCGATTTATCCTTAGAGATTCGTAATGATATTTGATCCCACGTGGTTGTGGTTCTGGTGGCGGTTGAATGGCGTTGGCGAGAGGGTTCATAATTCCTTGCAACGTGGCGGCTACTATGGTAGCTATAGCCGTCATATCTTCCCGGCTGAGATTTACCCTTGGGGGATTCTCATCCTCGTTTTGGTTAACTCTTCAGGCGTTTCGATTATTTCTGGGTGGTCTTCCTGCCATTTCCTATAAACATATATTTTATTAATTTATTTCTTTTGAAACAATGCATAATCAAAGGAATAGTTCATAAATAGTTGAAATTCTTACAATCAGTCTTTTTAAAGAAAACAATAAATCCTAAGGGTTCTGAATACAATCGATGCCTACACTAGGAATCATCTCCCTACTCATCTATAACTTCACCGTCTCCTATTGCCTCAATAATTTCTTCTTCTTCTGATAAGTGCAAGATTTGCACTTAATTTATAGTAGAATCCATTTTGAATTATGCTTGTTTCGAACAGAATTATGCGTTTTTGGTTTGTTTTGATTGTCTTTTCAGGAATGGAGAAAAAGAGGATACGAAGCCAAGTGAGCCAAGAAAACAAGCGCACAACCAACCATTATCGGACAGAACCACGCGCGCAGCAGCGCGAGATCACGCGCAGCCGCGCACAATGATATGCAAGGTGATTGGCAGAGGTGTGCGCGAACCTGAAAACCCGAGAGGCGCGCGCGACCGCACGACATCACGCGCACGCGCGCGCGCACCAATACAGGCGATTGACCAGACACTTACGCGTGGTCACGCGACTTCATGCGCGGTTGCGCGCACACATACATGGGCCAGGAGCATAAAGGCGCGCGCGACCGCGCGAAATCATGCGCCACCGCGCGCACCGAGCGTCCAGAAAATCTATATAAAGCCGCCTAGGTCAGAAAAGTAGAGGCCGTCATTTGCAGAAACACACGAGAAAACAGCCGCCTAGGTAGAGGAAACGCACAAGCAAACACGAGACGAAGATTCGGAGCGCAAAGAACAATCAAAAATACGAAGAACGACGGATCTGGGGACGGAGACGACACTTCGGATTTGTTATCTTTTCCTTCGCTTCTTTATTTTATAGCGTAGCGATGTCTAGAATCACGAACATGTCTTGTTTTCTCTTGGATTTCGTGATGAACTAAATTTTCATTCTAGAGGTTGACGTAGCTTTGTCTATACGATGATTTGGCGTGGATACTTTTATGATTGGATTCCGTTTTATTTATTTGTGTTCTCTACTCTTATTTCATTGCAATTTACTGGCCATAAATTGTATGTGGTGATTAATTCTACAACTCGGGAGAGGGACTAGGATTATAGATCACTAGAGGCACATCGTGGAATGTTTATATCGTTCGGAAGACGTATAACTTTTGCGAGGCTTAGGTAAGAACATTGATTGCATTTATTAATTAAACTTAGATTTTTATTAGGAATAATTGAATCGAAGTTTGATTGATACATTTATTCGTCACTTGGGAAAGGGGGAATAAAATACGTAAGTGTTCTTGGCCATTAAATAATAGGAATTCAAGAATTTAAATGTAACCAGGAGAATTATTGTAGAAACTTAGTGAAATCAGTCATCTAGATAATTTCTATCACTGATATTTCTCCAGTCGGTAATTCGATTTATTGTTTATTCGCATTTTAATTGTTTTTAACAAACCAATTCTCTTACGAATTTTCTGATAAAGTTTGGACTATTTTAATTACAAGCATTGATATAACTTTTTTTTTTACATACACTCCTCGTGGGATCGACACTTGCACTCAAAATTTCATTTTACTATAATTTGACATCGTGCGCTTGCGAGCATTTAAGAAAACACGCAACAAGTTTTTGGCGCCGTTGCCGGGGAGTGTCTAATTTGAATTTATATCAGTATTGTTACCTATTAGTCTAGATTTTAATTTAGAGCTTTTATTTTTTATTTTATTTTATATTGATTGAGTTTCTCATTTTTTTTGCTTGACAGTGTATGCTAAGATCGCAAAACTCTGACTTGCTTATTTTTTATCCGGAGATCGAAAGAACTGCGAGAAGATTAAGAAAAGCAAGAAGAGAAGAGATCCAATCAATGGCTGAGAATAGAGAGAATGACAGACACGTCCAGCCAGAGGCGATTCCTATAAGAGATCACTTCCGACCAGTGATCAACAATCATTACTCTGGTATTGCAAGAGGGACAATCAACGCCAATAATTTTGAACTGAAGCCTGCTCTAATCAATATGGTTCAGCAAAACCAGTTTGCTGGGACAACCACCTCTGATCCTCACGTTCACCTGAGAACCTTCTTGGAGATAACGGATACGGTAAAGATTAATAATGTGCCTGATGATATTATTAGACTGCGTTTGTTTCCGTTTTCTCTCAGGGATCAAGCACGAGGATGGCTTCAATTGCTTCCCTTAGGAAGTATCACTACTTGGCAAGAGCTGGCGACGAAATTTCTGGCAAAATACTTTCCCCCTGCAAAGTTTGCACAGTTGAAGATTGAGATTAGCACGTTCAGGCAGACTGATTTTGAGCAATTGTATGAAGCATGGGAAAGATACAAGGAGCTGTTGAGGAAGTGCCCAAACCATGGCTTCGAAGACTGGGTGCAAATTGAATTATTCTACAACAGTCTAAATGGGCAAACAAGAGGAACAGTAGATGCTGCAGCTGGTGGAACGATTTTTCTAAATCTCCCGAGCAAGCTTACGACTTGTTGGAACAGATGAAGATAAATAGCTACCAGTGGCCGTCTGAAAGGGCAGGAGTAAAAAGGATAGCTGGAGTTAATGCTGTGGACCCTATTACGTCACTCACTGCTCAGGTATCTGCATTGACCACTCAAATAGCAGCGATGAATAAGGTAAGCACATCCGAAACTGAAAGTCCATCAACTGTTGCTGAAGAACAATCTATTCCTGAAGAAGCGCAGTACATCAACAACAGAAATTTTGGAGGATTCGGAGGATATCGAGGTAACCCTCCCCCTAATATTTATCATCCAGGATTAAGAAATCATGAAAATTTTTCTTATGCAAATAATAAAAATGTGTTGAATCCTCCACCGGGGTTCAATACATCAAAGGGGGAGGGAAAGCCTTCATTTGAAGATTTGGTAGGAACGTTTGTTGCTGAGTCAGGAAAGCGGATGGCAAGGACTGAGTATCGTCTTGATAACATGGAGACTCACATGGGAAATATGGGTGCCACAATGAAATCTTTGGAAACTCAAATTGGACAGTTGTCCAACGCGTTGAAAGATCAGAATAGGGGTCAATTTCCTAGCAACACAGAGGTTAACCCAAAAGAACAGTGCAAGGCAGTCACCTTGAGAAATGGAAAGGAATTGGAGGTACAAATTTCTAAAGAGAGAGTGGAAAGTGAGAAGACAGTTGAAGAAAGCAAAAATAAGGAATCCAAGACAGAAGTGTAAGTTGAACGACCTCCAGTATATAAACCGACCCTTCCATACCCTCAGAGATTCAAAAAGAAGAATTTGGATGATCAGTTTGCGAAATTTTTGGAGATTTTTAAGAAGATACACATCAACATACCATTTGCTGATGCTTTAGAGCAAATGCCGAATTATGCAAAGTTTATCAAAGATGTGATGTCTAAGAAGAGGAAGCTGCAGGAGTTTGAGACTGTGAACCTTACTGAAGAGTGTAGCGTCATACTGCAGAAGAAGCTACCACATAAACTAAAAGATCCAGGGAGTTTTAATATTCCTTGCTTTATTGGTGGTTCTAAATGTAGTAAAAATTTATGTGATTTAGGAGCAAGTATTAATTTGATGCCATTTTCTATTTACAGGGATCTGGAGCTCGGAGAAGTCAAACCTACCACTATCACCTTACAGCTTGCGGACAGAAGTCTCACGTACCCACGTGGGATCGTCGAAGATGTACTGGTAAAAGTGGATAAATTTATTTTTCCTGCTGACTTTGTGATTTTAGATATGGAAGAGGATCATGATGCTCCATTAATCTTTGGGAGACCGTTTCTGGCAACTGGAAGGGCATTGATAGATGTGCACAAGGGTGAACTTACCCTGCGAGTTGGCGGAGAAGCAGTCATTTTTTATCTATCACGCCATGAAGGGATCAAATGAGGTAAGCACTTGTAAAAGCATTGATATTTTAGACTCATGTATGTCCCTTAATTGTGCAGGAACTAGGGATCCTTTGGAGTGTTGTTTGACAAGCGCTGCAGGATCTGTTGATGAAGACAATTGGGAAGTGAAAGAACAGCTGTTGGCTCTTGAAGCATCTCAAAAGGAAAGAAAAATAGATGCACCGCCTGAAGAGTTGGATATAAATGAAAAAATTGAGGTAAAAGCACCTTCGCCTGACTTGAAGGAACTGCCAAGCCATTTATGTTATGCATTTTTAGGTGAAAAGTCGACATATCCGGTAATCATCTCTTCCTCTCTTACTTGTACTGAAAAAGATAAATTATTGAGAGTATTGAGGAAATTTAAAACTGCTTTAGGATGGTCGATTTCTGATATTAGGGGAATTAGCCCCACTATATGCATGCATAAAATTTTGATGGAGGAGTCATATACTCCTTCTGTGGATCACCAGAGGCGATTGAATCCAGCAATGAAAGATGTTGTGAAAAATGAGGTACTGAAATTACTAAATGCTGGTGTGATTTATGCCATTTCTGATAGTAGTTGGGTGTCTCCTGTACAAATTGTACCGAAAAAGGGTGGAATAACTGTGGTTAGAAACGAAAATAGATGAGGGATATCTGACTCTTGGTAATTCTTGCATGACATTGATTGACACTTTTGCAATCATAAGAATGAGCTAGGCAATTTTTCACAATATCCTTGGGCCTATATTCTTTGCTTACTGTCAATTGTAGCCCTTTGAGCTTCAAGTTAATTGAGATGCTTAAATTTTCTTCATGCACCTATTTCATATATCATTTATTGAAAATTGCATGTGACTGGTTTGTATGAGTTGACTAATGGCTTGACGGAAGTCTAGAACTTGTTTGAACACTTTTCGAGGCGAAATACGGATAATATGTGACATAGGAATGATTTAGGCGATCTTTGGACCCGTTTTGAGCCTTCGAGCCTACCAAACGAAAATGAAATATCCCTAGTACCCCATTTTGAGCCTACTAAAAAATCAAGTGGTGTATGTCAATGACATACAATTAGCCCCCACTTGTATTTATTCTATTTCCCACAACGACTACCTAATGAAGCTTATACACTTACTGTCTTACCTAATTTTGAGAGAAATAAGTTCATGGGTGTTGTAATGATTCAAATACTCCTTGAAAAGAAAAGAAAAAGTTAAATGTGCTAAAAGGAGTTGTTTAAAAAAAATGTGAATCAAAAGTAGTAAAAAAAATATATATATATATGGGAGATGAAGGATATGAATGAAAAGAAATCAATAAAGTGATGGTGAATGAAATGATAGTGAAAATGATGAAGATCTGATTATTTCTCTCAAATTTTGATTTCCATATCCTTTATTGTAGCCGTGAACCGAGGCCTGACGTTACAAGCTTACAAGACCTATTAACCTTGTCATATTTATCCAATATACTAGTGGAGAAAAGTTGTTCAAATCAAGCCTATGGATACCTGAAAAACATTATCAACGAGTATAGACTTTAATCACTTGCTTGTAAGCATCTCATTTTGTGATTTCATCTTTGGCATACTTGTGATTGACCATCTTTCGAGCCAAATAATCACCGATAAAGTCCTATGTGATTTGTGAATGCAAATTTATATTTTGATGAAGTGTGAGTTGAACTGAACTGAGGATTTCTTGATTCTGTAAGGCGGGCATTACAACTCTATTTGAGCATTCGATGGGGTAAACGAACAATGACATATCACATACACACGTGACTCTTGGGAAATCGTGAATTACATGGAATTAGATGAGTCGGAGGTCAATATCACTTTTCGCATATCCATGACTTTAGTAGTTGCGTAAATCTTTTCCTTAATTATTAGCTTTTATTCTATTTTGCTCGGGACTAGCAAAAGTTCAAGTTTGGGGGGGTTTGATAAGTGCAAGATTTGCACTTAATTTATAGTAGAATCCATTTTGAATTATGATTGTTTCGAACATAATTATGCGTTTTTGGTTTGTTTTGATTGTCTTTTCAGGAATGGAGAAAAAGAGGATACGAAGCCAAGTGAGCCAAGAAAACAAGTGCACAACCAACCATTATCGGACAGAACCTCGCGCGCAGCAGCACGAGATCACGCGCAGCCGCGCGCAATGATATGCAAGGTGATTGGCAGAGGTGTGCGCGCGGCCGTGCCACATCACGCGCTACCGCGCGCACACAGACGAACCTGAAAACCCGAGAGGCGCGCGCGACCGCACGACATCACGCGCAGGCGCGCGCGCACCAATACAGGCGATTGACCAGACACTTACGCGTGGTCACGCGACTTCATGCGCGATTGCGCGCACACATACATGGGCCAGGAGCATAAAGGCGCGCGCGGACGCGCGAGATCATGCGCCACCGCGTGCACCGAGCGTCCAGAAAATCTATATAAAGCCGCCTAGGTCAGAAAAGTAGAGGCCGTCATTTGGAGAAACACACGAGAAAACAGCCGCCTAGGTAGAGGAAACGCACAAGCAAACACGAGACGAAGATTCGGAGCGCAAAGAACAATCACAAATACGAAGAACGACGGATCTGGGGACGGAGACGACACTACGGATTTGTTATCTTTTCCTTCGCTTCTTTATTTTATAGCGTAGCGATGTCTAGAATCACAAACATGTCTTGTTTTCTCTTGGATTTCGTGATGAACTAAATTTTCATTCTAGAGGTTGACGTAGCTTTGTCTATACGATGATTTGACGTGGATACTTTTATGATTGGATTCCGTTTTATTTAATTGTGTTCTCTACTCTTATTTCATTGCAATTTACTGGCCATAAATTGTATGTGGTGATTAATTCTACAACTCGGGAGAGGGACTAGGATTATAGATCACTAGAGGCACATCGTGGAATGTTTATATCGTTCGGAAGGCGTATAACTTTTGCGAGGCTTAGGTAAGAACATTGATTGCATTTATTAATTAAACTTAGATTTTTATTAGGAATAATTGAATCGAAGTTTGATTGATACATTTATTCGTCACTTGGGAAAGGGGGAATAAAATACGTAAGTGTTCTTGGCCATTAAATAATAGGAATTCAGGAATTTAAATGTAACCAAGAGAATTATTGTAGAAACTTAGTGAAATCAGTCCTCTAGATAATTTCTATCACTGATATTTCTCCAGTCGGTAATTCGATTTATTGTTTATTCGCATTTTAATTGTTTTTAACAAACCAATTCTCTTACGAATTTTCTAGATAAAGTCTGGACTATTTTAATTACAAGCATTGATATATATATTTTTTTACATACACTCATCGTGGGATCGACACTTGCACTCAAAATTGCATTTTACTATAATTTGACATCGTGCGCTTGCGAGCATTTAAGAAAACACGCAACATCTTCAATAGGATTTTCTTCTTGGTTAGCTTCGAGTTCTTCTAAGATCTCCTCCATATTGATCATGTTATTCTGTACCTAATCAATATGATTTTGCAACTGTGTGTTGTGGTGGTCAAGGTTGTTTACTTGATTCCGAAGCTCTTGTATCGTTGATTGGCTTACTTTCTCATCAATTTCTTGTTCCTCGATCCGTTCCTGAAGACGGTGCTGTGTTTTGAGAAGGCTCTCATCCCGGATTTGGAGCGTCACAATCCTATCTTGAGCTTTGTTCAACTCTTTCTTGGTGATTTCATGATGTCGTTCAGATTCTAGGTGGTAGGCAGCATAGCGCCTAACATCGTCGCGCAGTCTTTTCTCTTCCACTCTTGCCTCACGAAGATCCTCCATCATGCATACGTTATTCCCATCCAACTGGTAGTTATCTCTCTCGAGTTTTTCATTTTTCTCTTTCAATGTTTTAATATCCGCCTCCTTTTCCTGGAGCTATTTTTGAAGTTCAGTTATAATGTTTTGAGGATCCATGTTTGTTTTCCTATAAAAGTTAAAAGAAATTAATTTCTTATAGAAAGTTTTATAAGATACTTTGTAAAAATTTAAAGATAATAGAATTTTCATTTAGAAATAAGGTGATATACTTAATAATTCATATTTTTATTACAACCCTGATACTAATCTAATCTATCATCTCTCCTCCGTTGTTGTCGCTGTCGCTGTTGCTATCGTCACCGGCCACCTCCATCGGTGCTTCCTCCTCTTCCTTCATGTTCTCTATCACCAGATGCAGGTAATTATTCTGATCTTGAAGTCTGTCCATAGTGGCGTGGAGCTTTGAAATGTACCGATCCTGCTTGGCGTTGAACTCCTCTTGGCACTGACGGGACTGAATAGCACGTCCTCGCTCTATCTCAACTCTCTCCAGCAGATCCCTGTTGAGTGAAGCTAAGCGCACGATGCGAGCTGAATCAGTCGGTATCTGTAGAAGTTGGCTTTCAGCCAAGTCCAAGTGGTGAGTAAGTCGATGTACGTCTGTCTCCAGTATGTGTCTAATCTCGTTAAGCTCCTGCTTTTCCAGTTTCTCCCTAGCAAGTTGCGCCTTCAGAGTCGCAATCTCCCTAGCCTGATTATCTATCGTGAGCTGGCGCATACGAAGGGCAGCCTGAGCGCGAGTACTTGGAGCAGCCATTTCCTATGATAAAAATCGAGGAAAAACATCAGAATCGTATAAAGGATAGAAAGGCACAAAAATAGAAACAAAGTTGTCGTGGAAAATTTTCGATACTACGAGTCTGCGGACGATTGAAGGGACAAATTTTTGAAGTTTGATCGAAAATTTAGGGAACATATGAAAGTTGGACTCAGATTGGGATGCACCAGGCTTTTGCAAGTCTGTCAAAATCCCAGCGGGATTATGAATCTGGCGGCTCTGATACCACTTAAATGTCACGCCCCGAAATTGAAACATATGTGACATCCGGCATTGTTTAACAATTCCTTAAAAAACAATTAAGCCTCGTATCGAAATGCCAAAAACCATTCTTTTTCATAAAATAATATTGTCTTTACAATGACAATGAAATGAAATTACATCAAAGTTTTAGAAGCGGAAATAGAAGGATAATAAAATTCTTGAATCTTGATCTCGATCCTTGATTCACCATCCCCAAAATGCATCTTGCTCTTCCTCATTCAGTTGCTCCTCGTTTTTATCTGAAAGTTGTAAGGGGTGAGTGTTTTGGGAAACACTCAGCAAGTGGGGGGTCGATCGATTTCCAATGATACATATAGAGAACTTAGTTTTCTTAAAACATTTCTTTAACAAACTTTCAAAACTTATTACCCTTAACATATCATAACAGAAACAAAGAGAATATAAGACAGAAGTTAACAGATGATTCAGAGCAGTTCGGAAGCAAATCAGGTCATTTCATAAAAAATTCACAAATAGACACAACACTGTTACTCATCTCATTTCCATGGTCAAATTGTCCCCAATTTGTTAGTCCTCTAAGGGGTGAGGCCAGAACACGATTTTATACCCACCGATGGGGACCAGACAGAACATGGTTTTACACCCACCTATGGGGGCCAGACAGAATTACAATTCTCGTACCATTTCAAATCGAGTTGTAACAGTGCAACACAGAATTCAGATTTATCTGACAGAACTTATCAGAATTTCAGATAACAGAATTTCAGACGGATTCAGCGGAGTCAAAGAATTTTGAAGAACAAACAGAGCATATCATCGATCGAATATTTTTAAAAGAATAGACTGTCATTTTCGAAAAATAAGGACACACACATGCATGTCATGATATTTATATTCAAAGTTCAAAATACAAGAAATTACGTAACAAAAACCCACTTACTGTATTTTGAAGGTAGAACCGAAATTATTAGATGTTGGCACTAAGTTTCCTCTCGAAATTTGGGCAGCACTTCGACTTATTATTTGAGCAAAACACGCTATTATTTCAATGGCACTTCGACTTCAAACTTCTTTCTTGCCTTTGACAAAATTTTGGAGAGTATGGCGGAGGGATGAGGGCCGAAATTTTAGGCTTTTTTTTGGAATGCATTTCTTTCAACCTTGATGCCCTATTTATAGAAAAAACTTTGGTCTCCTCATCTCCACATGGCCGAAGTTCTTGGCCTCCAAGAATGGAGTAATGGTGCTCATAATGATGGTCAAAGGTAACCCAAGCACCAAAGGTCTTTTCCTGCATCATTAATGTGTCCTGGTCTCTGAGCTCCTCCCTTAGCTCCTTCATGGTTTAACTCAAAGGTCATCTCCTGCATACTAAGTTTTTCCTAACCTTTAGCTCTTCCCTTAGCTTCTTCCTTGGTTATCTCAAAGGTGGCTTTTTGCATAATAAGTTTGTCCAATTCCTTGGCTCATCTTTTAGCTCCCTTTTTGGTCTTGTTAGGACAAGCTTGGTTGAGCTTCTTTGAGATGAAAGAACGAGTCCTTGAGCTGGGGTTTTACTCCTCCAGTGATAACACTTCGATGGATGCGGTTACTTGTAGCTTGGCCTCCCGTTGAGTTAGTCTCCGAGCTTTGAAGCTACTTCTTCGAGTTTAGTTAGCTGAAATCTAAGTTCATATTTAAGTTCTATAATTAGAATGAAAGTTGTTGAGCTTTAGATTAAGCTAAATTTCAAGTTTGTATTTCTTACATGATTTGCTTCGGATCGAAATTTTCGGGTTCTCACAACGATGAATTTTAATTGGTTAACTGATAAGACAGATGTCAGTTGTTCTTGAATAGAACTAATTTAATTTCAAACTGATCATTCAGTAAGCAAATCAACTAATCTTATCAAATAAGTCAACTGATATTAATTCAGTTTAGTTTTACAATGAGATTTAGTTCTACCATGAGATTCATAACTATTTAAAATATGTTTTCTCGCTAAGAAAATCGCTGAATATCAACTCACTGTTCCTGATCAAATGTTTGTATTTATTTCAAAATTGATTAATTTCAACTAAAATAGTATTATTTTTTAACTGCTTAGACTCGGTTTCCGAAATAAGTATAACGGTTGAAAGAACTAACTTTATTGTCAAACTACTTACGGACCGAAATGTGTCCAAAATTTGAAAAGTCACGAAAACAATGGCAGCCCAAAACCCATCATTTCTCTTGAAAGCCATTGATGTCAATTTCGAATCAATTTTCTCCATCAATGACGAGCAGTTCGATGAGTGTTTTAGAAGATTGAATCTTCTAGTCTTCGTCAATTCTTGGGGCTAGCCATTTAATAAATATATTCTTCTGAGATTCTCTCTATCTACAAGTCCTACTCAGCGATTGATGATGAAAAGATTCAAATGAAGGTCAACAATCACTCCATGATTGTTGATGAAGAATTTTTCAAGAATCTGTTTAATCTGCCAACTTAAGGGCTTTCAAGCTTCCCAGAGATATCCCCCTCAAACATTGAGGAGATGCGGACTCTGCTATTAGCTAGTGGAAAGTTGATTAAAGTGTTACTGGCCAAACGTGAACTAAAGCCTGAATTTCAGTTGCTGGCAGATATTGCTGCCAATGTCATTTTGGCCAAGGCTGGTTCATTCGCCGCTTTGACCCTTGAGAAATTTCAGATGATGACAACCATCATCAAATGGATAAAGATGAACGTGTTGTCCATTCTGTTCAATACCTTGAAAAATATGGTGCAGTCGAACAAGCAGTTAAAGGGGTGCTACAATTGAGCAAACTGATCGAAGACTCATGTCTGCCCCTAGAATCAGCTTTGTCAGTTAACAAATTCAAGATCTACAACGCTCAGAACGTTCAGATGAAGAAATTTGGAGAAGAGGAAGTAGTTTTCAAGTCGAAGAAAATTTCCAAATCAAAGGATGCTGCTCCTCAGAAGCCCAAGAGGAAACTGGTCATCCAGGTTAGTGATTCGGAGAAGACACCTTCTCCCAGGTAATCAAGAATCCGAGGTCTCAGAAGACCAAGCCTACTGCAGCTCCAGGAGCTCTCCCTGAGCTTCGACTATTGCCAACTAGAGCTTAGGCACCGATTTCAGCAGTTCCAATCCAATCAGTCCAACTAGCTGTAGAGTTTCGATCCAAGAAGAAAGAATCAGAAAATAGTAACTGAATCTGGTGAGACTCTCAAGCTGACTGGAATCCCAATGCCTCTCATCACCGCTGTTCGTTCGATCATTCTTCCTCAAGCACGGCCGAAAGGAGTGCTCATCAGAGAATTGATGGATATAACTGGATCAGGACTGGACTTACCACATGCCCTGACTGATCTGAAGGGCAAGGCCAAGATGTTAGAACAACCAAGGCTAATCAACTCCATTCAAACTCGGATCAATCTCATAATGGATGATATCAATGAATATGCTGAGCTGAAAATGAAATACTATGATGAATGGGTAAAGTTTAGGACCATAATCCTCGCAAAGAAGCTGAAGAAGAATCAGTTCTTCAAATTTTATCGCACTAGAGTCATCAGTTAAAGCCACTATAGTAGCCCAAGTTATAGAGAGAAGAACCTTTTTCTTCGATCTGATGAGAATCAAGCGGATAACTCAAGTGAATTCTGAATTGAAGACAAACTATGATCCAACTGGTCCAACTGCTTATGCCGACCGGGCAGTCTTCACTCAACTGGACTCTGTTCTCGTCACTCTTCAATTGAAAGTGAAATATTGGGAGATACGATAGAAACTACATATTCCAGTGGAGACAAGCAGTCCAACACCAGTTGAGAAGTTCAAACAAGCTGAAGCTGCTACAACTCAGACTTCAACTGTCCTAGTTTCCATCGAATCAGTTTTGGGACAGAGTACTGAGAAGACTCCAAAGAGTTCAACAAATTTCTGAAGAAGCTCAACCATCCACCTCCACCGCTCTAATAGTTCTACAAGTTTCTGATCCGGCAGATCAACTGTCCACATACAATAATGAAAAGTTGTCACTTGAAATGTGGATGAGTTACTGCAGTCAGTAACTGAGGACATTCAATAGGAGTTCAGGGAAGAGCAAGCCTTTGAAGAATTCGTTCCTGAACAAGTTTTTGAGGCATTAACTGAGCCAGCTGTTAAAGCAGAATTGATAACATAAGAAGTTCAGTTCGTAACTGAACAAATGATTAATGTAGAAGCCAAAACAACCATCCAGGAACCACCAATTTCAACTATACTGACTTCCACTGCCTTGGTGGTTCCTAAGATATTCTTTATTTCTGAAGCTTCCCAACAAATTATCTTTGTTGGAAAGAAGGCTACTGAGGAACCTATCGTATCTACTGTTTATCCAGATCAGCCTCAGAGTCTTTCAATCAAAGAAGAAGCTGTTAATGAACTTGTTGAAGAAATGGACCAAGATGTTACCCCTGGACATCTAGAAGTTGTATATTTCAGTGGGAAAGGGAAAGCCAAAGCGATTGTTGAAGACTTCTCTCCTGAACAGTCAATCGCAACTAATGTGATGCTCGAAAATATTATGTCTTGTTTGACAAATCTTGGGTCAACTATCTATCAGGTCAAGTCAACTCAGTTGCTACAATCTTTAAGTCTAGACACTCTCATGGATCATACCATGAAATACTTGTATGCCTTGTTCACAACTATTTAAAAGATGAAAAGAGAGGCAATCACGACACCAAAACTGGTCACCTCCCAAGAACTACTCAGCCAGAGGATCGACTTTGTGCACACAAGCTTGTCAAAGAAAATTGATATCCTGCAAGATCAATTAGCTGAAGTATCTACATAGGTTATGTAACGCCCCAGATTCGATGTCTGTCTCAATGTACCAAACGAGTTTTTCCAACGTGCTTATGTCATAACTCACACGCACCCTAAGAAACTTTTCAGGGGGTCACCTATACCAGAATTTCCCGAATTCAAGCACACTCAACTTTGGAGTTCTTGTGTGAAAAGCTCCCGAAAAGAAGATGCACCTTCTAGATATGAGTAGTGAAACGTCTGCTACTTCGTTTTCTTAAAAAGTACTAGAAGAGAGATTTTTTTTTTAACAACCCATTGGCCGAACCATCAAGTACATAAATATTTTTCACCATTTTAAAACAATAAATCCACCAATTAGTATTTGAAAATTAAAGAAAATATCTTCAAACGTAAAATCGTCAAAAATCAACCAACCTAAAAAGCTATAAACTTAAAAAGTATCATCCTAAAAAAAACCACTCAAAAAGCATAAATAAATGGTCTTAAAAATCTTTTGACGTAAATCATAAACTTAAGTGCGGAAAATAGAAACGCGCTGGTCCTCGGATTATGTGCACCTCCAGTCCAGTCAAATCAGGCCTCCAAGCCTCCCTCAACGTTATTATCATACTCACCTACATCAATCACACCTAGTGAGTTTAAAGACTCAACACATCATATTCTTGATACCAAATAGTACGTATAAAACCACAAGCAACAGTGAAAACTACTTATACGTAAAAATAACGTTTTCGTGACATGCATAAACTTTAAAACTTAAACATTTTCATAAACATTTTTCATGTCGTCTTTAACATATTCATATTCATATTATCATCAACATATACATATTCATTTTCCTTTCGTTGAATTCAGATCGTTAATCGTGACTTTCGTGTTCATCTACGTCTACGTCTACGTGTTGGGCGATGGATCCATCTACATGTAACCACAGTACTGGGCGGCGGGGGACACCAGCAATACTCTCACCGATCAACTAGGTCCTGGCCTTACGTATTAACATGTCATCGTATACATCTACATATCCGTATCCAAGGAAACATGATCGTCGGGCTCCCACTGGAACCAAAACCCTCACGAAATTTCCAACATATCATCGTATAGTCACAATTACTTCACTTTCTTCAACGTTTCATATTCTCATCACTTTAAAAATTTAAACATGCATATAACATTTTTCTTTTAAACCAAGCATGCAACATATCTTTTAATGTCCATATTTAAACCATAAAAATCCATGAACATTTAAAAATCATAATTTAACATATAAAAATTCATAAACATCCATAAACATTGAAAATAATCATGTTACATATAAAACAGCATTCAGGACACTATCATGACGTTTACTAATTTCTAGGTGTAAAATGACCATTCTACCCCTAGAGGTAAAATTTCACTTTTTGACATTTTCTTAATTTCATTGACTCTAATATGTCCCAAATAATTATTTAAGCCTACACAAATTTTCTCATATTTTCATTTAGCTTAAATCGAGGACTTTTAAATTAATATTTAAATAAGACGTATTTATGCGTTTTAATCCCGAATGAAACCAAACCTTAATATAAAATTCCCAAATTAAAAACTTAGACTCATAATAATTATTTAAGCTTAAATATAATTTTTCATAATTTTATAAAGCCTAAAACTAGGCGTTTCAATTAACTCGTTAATTAGCGTTTCGCACGGCGATTAAATCTCGGATAAATCCAAACTCATTATTTTGATCCCAAATTTTAAACATAACATTTTTAAGATTTATTCTACCCTTCCAAGTCATGAGCCACACCCGTGGACCCATGGATTAAATTTTAGCCTTTTAATTTTCGTTTTTGACACCCTACCGAACACACCGAGCCATCTCCTAATTTACTCGAGCCACGCCCGAGCCACCTTGAGCCAAAACCTAGCCAACCCACCTAGGGACCTCCTGACCAAGCTCTTCCCATAGAACCAGTCCCTAATTCATACCATCCCTGCTGGAACTTGACTCAATATTCTGCATGTGTGTGTGTCTTGTGTTCTAGTTGTACTAGGACTCCTAGCTAGCCTAGGACACCTCCAGCTGGTTAAACCTTGACCCAACCTGACCCTAACCACTCTAGAACACGCTCAAACCAAGCCCAGACCGAACCCAAGCTCCAAAACCGAAGCTCCACCAGCAAAAGCATAATATGGCCGAGAAACCCACCTACTTTGGACTCCACGTTCCTGTTGATAGGACTAACCAACCACACCAGACCTTGAACCAGCCCCTTGTGCCCCTTCTTAGGACCCTAAGAACCTAACCTATCCTAGTCCCAAAGCCCCTGGCCGAGCCACAGCCCCTGCACAAATTGTTGTACCCTGCGCTACCCTTTTGCTGCAACTCTCGGGTGGCTAGGACTCCTCCCCAGCCCATGGTCTCGAGTCCTAGCGTGGCTAGGACTCTTCCCTTGACTCAACCACGTCCCTAGCCAGGCCCTGGTCCCAACCAAAGCCAAGCCAAACATTTAATTCCCTTAAACCGTAACCTCCTCCCCACCATGACAGCAACTTGCCACCAACTTTTATTCCTGATCGTGTGCAGTATTTTGTGTGTGTCTAAGACCCTTTAAAACGTGTAAAAACATGCCCCTTTTTAATCATATACATGGCAGCCCCTTCATGCACACTTGTATCATGATTTTGGCTCAAAACCACATGTTTTAAAATTCATGTTTGCATAAAAACGAAAATACATCCAAGTGCAACTTATTTTTCATGAAATACAATTTTAAATAAATACTATGGTGTGAATGATGAGTAAAAGGGAGAATATGGCGTGCTTTTGCGTATTTAACGCACAAAAAACCGTTGACGATTTGCGAAAAACGGGCAAGAACTTTGGCTTGAATTTCCCTTGAGCTTTCTCGATTATTTTCTCTTGAATTGTGTGTGTTGTGTCGTGTATTGGAGTGTTTGGGGGAGCAGAATTTTTGATTGGAGGCGTGGGTTGAGTAGTGGTTTGGGGAGGGTTTAACATATTTAAATACTAATTATTTGCTTAATTAAGCTTAGGCCCATCAAGCCCCCAATTAGGCCCATTAGTGCTTGATTATGATTTAATTAAAATATGATAATAGTTTTGTTTAAATAAATTTGTGAATTTATTAGCCGGGTTGCCAAAACAAATTCGTATTTTTGTTGAAAAACCAACATCGATAAAATTTACGTCCCGGCGTATAAAATCACCTCAAAACTCTTTATTTTCAAAAATATGAAAAACCAACACCCATATTTTAAACAATTAAAAACAATTATTTAATAAAAATATTTTACTTTTTTTTTTCAGCCCTCGGTCCCGTTCTTCAATCGCAACTTGAATAATCCTTAAAAATACAGTTTTATGCATAATTACAATAAAATCCTATTTAAAAAATAATCATGCATGTCACATAATCAATTAAGCAATTAATATCAATTAATTAACCAATTTCAGAATTCTTAGATTTGCATGCCGTTGGATTACGTCGTCTTAATTTTTTGGACTTACAATTCCTCCCCCCCTAAATAAAATTTCGTCCTCGAAATTCGCTTATCCCTAATAACCCAAAGTTAAGATTCTAGTATCCCAAAAATCCACGCTTCCGCTGCGCTACTCTGATCAAACTTAAGTTCTAGGATGTCCTTACGTCTCCTTGATCCCAATTAAATTCTAATAACCAATTTAACATTTCATGCAATTAAAAGCAATATAAAAATGTTAAATGACTAGGTTACCCGTAATAAACGTAGTGTCTGCCTCCTTTCCAGCTTCTTCGGCATTCATCACATATGCTCTCCCAACAGTAGGTGCATTCTTCTTCGGGCAATCTGCCGCCTTATGCCCTTCCTCCTTGCATATGAAGCATCGAAAAGATCCCCACATGCACTTGCCAAAATGAAAGCGATTGCACTCTTGGCATGATTTCCTCTCAACAGGTTTTGGTACTCCAGGTTGTTGTGGCTTTGGTGGTGCTGACTGCTGGACTTGTCCTTGGGGCTGTTGAGGCCCTTGAGGTCTAGGAGGACCTCTATATGGCTTCTTGTTTGGCTTATTATTATTCTGCTGGTGCTGCCTCTTGCGCTGTATCTCAAACTCGATGTCCTTCAAAGACTGCTCAGACTGGAATGCATAAGCAGTAGCAGTAGCATAATCTAAAGGACGCATCATCATGACATTATTCCGAATGGTAGGTCGTAGCCCGTCCATGAAGTGCCTCAACTTCTCTGCAGGATCCCTCGAAATAAGGGGTACAAAGTGACAACCCCTATCAAATTTCTTCACAAATTCAGCAACAGTAGCGTCTCCCTGACGGAGAGTCATAAATTCCCTCTTCAATCATCCTCTAATATCACCAGTAAAATATTTATCATAGAATATCTCCTTGAATTGATCCCAAGTAAGTGTAGCCAGATTAACACCATGCTCGGCTCCTTCCTACCATAAAGAAGCATCATCTCTAAACAGATAAGTGGTACACCTCACACGGTCAGCATCTCCCATGTTCAGATAACGAAAGTGTACCTCAAGTGAACGAATCCAACTCTCAGCAGCAAAGGGATCGGCTGGTGCGAGAAAATTCCTTTGGTCCTAACCTCCGAAACTGATCATATATATCATGATGTGGCCTAGGTGCCTTCTGCATCTGCTGTAATTGCTGCTGCAACTGCTATTGCTGTAACTGCTGCTGTTGTAACTGCTGCTCGAAGAGACGAGCCATCCCCTCTAACGCACGAGTAGCAGTATCCCCTGGAGGAGGTGGGGGTGCATTCCCTTGATGGTTCAAACTGTTCTCAGCTCGGTTCTCATTAACAGGGGCACGTCTAGGAGGCATTTTATCTGAACGTTTTCCAAATTCCAACGTAACCAACATGCACTTAAATCTAGGTTTTCTAATCATGTGACATATCTTAATCCATTTAAGTAATTTAAGCATTCCAACATATATACTCAAAAGCTAGTAACCATGTAACGTAAACATATTATTCATGTCATCAAGCAGGTAATCATCATATTAAATCATATAAAGCATGTAAAACTTACAAATTGAGGCTTGACAACTGATGTTCCTGGCGCTGATGGTGGCACAACCTTTTACAGAACCATTGCTCTGATACCAACTGAAACGTCTGCTACTTCGTTTTCTTAAAAAGTACTAGAGAGATTTTTTTTTTAACAACCCATTGGCCGAACCCTCAAGTACATAAATATTTTTCACCATTTTAAAACAATAAATCCACCAACTAGTATTTGAAAATTAAAGAAAATATCTCCAAACGTAAAATCGTCAAAAGTCAACCAACCTAAAAAGCTATAAACTTAAAAAGCATCATCCTAAAAAAACCACTCAAAAAGCATAAATAAATGGTCTTAAAAATCTTTTGACGTAAATCATAAACTTAAGTGCGGAAAGTAGAAGCGCTGGTCCTCGGGTTATGTGCACCTCCAGTCTAGTCAAATCAGGCCTCCAAGCCTCCCTCAACGTTATTATCATACTCACCTGCATCAATCACACCTAGTGAGTCTAAAGACTCAACACATCATATTCTTGATACCAAATAATACGTATAAAACCACAAGCAACAGTGAAAATTATTTATACGTAAAATAACGTTTTCGTGACATGCATAAACTTTAAAACTTAAACATTTTCATAAACATTTTTCATGTCGTCCTTAACATATTCATATTCATATTATCATCAACATATACGTATTCCTTTTTCTTTCGTTGAATTCAGATCGTTAATCGTGACTTTCGTGTTCATCTACGTCTACGTCTACGTGTTGGGCGATGGATCCATCTACATGTAACCACAGTACTGGGCGACGGGGACACCAGCCACACTATCACCGGTCAACTGGGCCCTGGCCTAACGTATTAACATGTCATCGTATACATCTACATATCCATATCCAAGGAAACACGATCGTCAGGCTCCCACTGTAACCATAACCCTGACGAAATTTCCAACATATCATCGTATTAGTCACAATTACTTCACTTCCTTCAACGTTTCATATTCTCATCACTTTAAAAATCTAAACATGCATATAACATTTTTCTTTTAAACCAAGCATGCAACATAACTTTTAATGTCCATATTTAAACCATAAAAATCCATGAACATTTAAAAATCATAATTTAACATATAAAAATTCATAAACATCCATAAACATTGAAAATAATCATGTTAGCATATAAAACAGCATTCAGGACACTGCCATGACGTTTACTAATTTCTAGGTGTAAAATGACCGTTTTACCCCTAGACGTAAAATTTCATGTTTTTGACATTTTCTTAATTTCATTGACTCTAACATGTCCCAAATAATTATTTAATCCTACACAAATTTCATCATATTTCATTTAGCTTAAATCGAGGACTTTTAAATTAATCTTTAAATAAGACGTATTTATGCATTTTAATCCCGAATTAAACCAAACCTTAATATAAAATTCTCCAAATTAAATTTAGAATTATAATAATTATTTAAGTTTAAATATAATTTTTCATAATTTTATAAAGCCTAAAACTAGGCGTTTCAATTAACTTGTTAATTAGTGTTTCGCGCGGCGATTAAATCTCGGATAAATCCAAACTCATTATTTTGATACCAAATTTTAAACATAACATTTTTAAGATTTATTCTACCCTTCCAAGTCATGAGCCACACCCGTGGACCCATGGATTCAATTTTAGCCTTTTAATTTTTGTTTTTGACACCCTACCGAACACACCGAGCCATCTCCTAATTTACTCGAGCCACGC